>NW_019734350.1:589337-651434 GCF_002891405.2 Cryptotermes secundus
AAAGCGGCGCTGCGGCGGGTTTTCTCCCAGTACTTCATTCTTCATTCCACCAAATTCTCCACCATCATAAACCCCTGGGGCAAGTAAAAGAGGCCAATCAGTGGCCGCCGTGCCGAGTGGACCCAGTTGGACTCCACCCCCCCACTAAGCGAATTAAAAAAAATAGTATTGCATAAATGAGGCAAGTTACCTTGTGTTGTCTTTGTTTGTATATATGTGTTGATTTTGTTTGTTTCTCTTACTCGTGCGTGCTTTATAATTAGCCTCTGGGATGCTGAGTAACCGCATAAATAAATAAACAATTGAGTAAAATTGCATTGTCCCGTTTGCATGCTTGCCCATATTCGAAAGTTCCTGGTTTCGATCACACGATCTCGAAAGTCTCCTCGAGCTTCTTTCTTTTCTCCTGGTGTAGGCAATCTCGCCTGTTCCGACCTCATACCTTCATACCACACTTTCAAAGTTCTTCCCCCCCTCACTGCGTCTTCTTCATTTATACTGCAGAATCCCCCAGTGGGTACCGGAGGCTGCTTACCCTGGGGTCATGCAGCAGGGGCCTGAAGCGGACGACTCACCTCAATCTTGTGCTCAGGTTAAGATCAATGGAGCTATACCTTCACCCTATATATCTTCAAGGCCTGGTGTTTAATTAATTAAGCGGTTGGATAACTTTACCGTCGCTGTAGAATCTTCGTTCATCTCAAAATAAAAAAGGTCTGTCGCTGTGCAGGGAACTAGTGACTAGGCTGAATGCGGCAAATTCTAAAATCATACATAATATACATGTATATAATATTGTCACGAGTATGAGTAATTGTAGACAGGGTTTGGATTGGTAATTGGATTTATTGAACTCATAGGTCGTAACTACAAGTTACTATAGCGCCATCGCTAATTCACACACTCTACAATTCACTATAGCATTCATGAAGTTTTCTCAGTCTGTTGTTTCTTCGCGGGTTGTCTCCCGGTAATGGCTTCTAACGTCGTAACGCCCCCAGCTTCCGTGTCCATCTCCTAACTGGCCGGCGACTGTCTCACGACTCACTCATTCCTCCAACTAAATCCCAGGCTGACGGCCAGCTCACACCAACCTCCTCATTGTCGTCTCACAATTCTCCCGTAATCGCACCTATCTTCGTTATATAGCCTCGGCACGGACCGCATAGAAAATGCCGCTCTAAACAGGTCTTCTGTTGTTTATCACGTGGCAATCGCTCGGACCGCGTAGAGAATACCATTCCTGTGTTACAGCGTGCAGCCATTACCTAGAATCTTTACTTATCAACGGGTCCGCATGCTACAATATATACCTCGGACGGTGGAAAATTCCGAGCACTGTATCAGTGTAATACAGCTTAAGGATATCAAGTCTGTTTCATGTTATCTAAAGCAGTCTACTGCTTGCTACAAACTGCTGCATACTGCTACCATACCTTCAAAACTTGGTGTTGTGAATTGATTAAAATGCACGGAGCCCAATTTTGGGGTATAGTAACTCGTATAACTGGGGTCCTGGGAAGCTAGGATTGCATGACTAATTTTGGTACGGTAACCTCTTCAGAAATGTCCATCTGGAAGATAGCGAAAGAAGACACTGAATAACATTACGATGGATGTTAGATGTATAGAGCGTGTGACTGTGGGGAAAGATGGAACTAACTCAGGGTCGTGTTCGATACGAGTTTTGATATTAACGCTGTTGAACCATCTGGGTTCTGATAATTGACTAACGCCATGGAGCTGAGCCCTTCTTGAGAACATGCCGGTCTCTCAGGTATTAAAAAATTTCCCAATACTTTATAGAACCCGAAGGTTCATTACCGTGTTCACGAGAGCCCTCCACCTGTCCCTATCCTCAGCCAGATCAATCCAGTCCATACTATTCCATCGTATCTCTCTAAGATCCATTTAATTTTATCTTCCCTCCTACGTCTAGGTCTTCTTAGCAGTCTCTTTCCTTCTGGCTTTCCCACCAATATTCTATATGCATTCCTCTTCTCCCCCACTCGTGCTACATGCCCTGCCCATCTTATCCTCCTTGACTTGACACTCTAGTTACACTTGACGAAGAGTACAAGTGCTAAAGCTCTCGGTATACAGTTTCTCTGCAATCTCCTACAATTTCTTCATGCTTTGGTCCAAATATTATCCTCAACAGCCGTTCTCAAGCACTCTTAGTTTGGGTTCTGATATTCCATTTTTAGTTGTTTATGATTATAGTAAATAGTTCAAGGACATGCAAGGATATTCGAACAAAAGCGCCTAAGCAAGAGGTCGTAACTGCACTTGTTCACTCACTCATGGAGCTGAGCCCTTCTTAAGAAGCTGACAATTGTGAAGGAATTCAAGAACTTCTCAGCATTTTATGGAACCAAAGAGTCAATTACCGTGTTCACCAGAGGTCTCCACTATCCTGAGCCAGATCAATCCAATCCATCCCATCCCATCCTGAACTTGTTACTTCTGGTTAGGCAAACCTTATAGCTGGTGAGGGAACTGCTGTCACAGGTTGTGACGGCCGACTGCAGGGAACAAGGGAGAAACCATTAGCCCATGCTCTCGCTGCTGAAGTTGCTCTTCCGCCTTCCTCGAGGTCTTATTAAGTTCGCATATTTTCCGCATTTAAAGTCAATGTAGTCGAGTAGGTAATTAAATTTCCACGACTGACACCGTAGGACACAGTCTTTTTATTAAGCTGATAGTTGCACAACGGTTAAAAAATCTCTGCTTTTTGTAAAACCTGAAGGTGTGTTACCTTATTAATGGCAGTCGTCCAGTTGTCCTTATCCTGATTGAGAGGAACCCAGTCCACATCCTCGCACCAAATTTTCCCTTAAAATCTATTTAAACATATCTCCCCATCTAACACAACATCTCCTAATTGGTCCCCTCTCGTCGGGTTTCCCACTAAGATTTTGTATACATTTTTCATCTCTACCATGCCTCCTACTTCGTACTGCTAACCTTGATAATGTTATATGAAATTCAATTTGTATATCTTCTCATTATGCAGTTTTCTCCGTCTTCCTGTTACTTAATGTTACTGTTCTAGGTCCATGTGTTCCTGTCAGCACTTTGTGTGGATCGGCCCTGGTCGTCCAGGTATCAGATACAGTATTCAAGGCGCTGTTACATCAGTAACGTTAGTGGAACCACGGTAACTTTATTGTCTTGCTGCGACGGAACTGATTCGTAACACTGACGACAATGGAAAGTTCTGCGAAATATGGCGTTCAGTTCTTTCTGACGAAAGATCTGTTACATGACCCAGTTTCTGCGTCAAACGTCGAGTTACATTTCAAGCCAACGCATTATTGAGGAAACTTAATTCGTGAAATATCTTTAACTTCGTTAGTGCGACAGGGCACGTGGGAAAGGAAGTAGAGCATGTCTTGCAGTTGGTTCTCCAAGACAATGCCGTTCTAATGTGATCAGAGGAAAATGGATATGTAACAGAAGAAGATGAGATGGGCATGAATTGTAACATAAGTGGTAATAATTGATACTTCATTCGGGAAAAAAAAAACTTAAGTGAATGTAATATTTTGCAAATCCTAGACATGCTCTGGAAGACAATATTAATGTAAATTTTAAGTAAACAGGATGTGAGACTGCAGAGTAGAATCATCTGACCCAGAGCTTTGTGAACACGGTAATAAACTTTCGGGTTCCACACGGGGCGATAACTTCTTGACTAGCTGAGGGACTAACTTTTCCTCGAGAAAGGCTTAGCCACATGGAGTCAGGGTGATTAATAAAGTCATCTTACAGAGATATTGGGTTTTCGGACTTTATCCATCGTCCTGGTTTTAAGATAACTAAGAAAAACACGACGTTTCGGAAACTGGATCTGTTTCCGTCCTCAGGTGAGGGAAAACACCTATTCTGTTGGGTCCCTTAGAAAGCCTCAATCATTGGTCAAGTGATTGACAGAATTGTTGAAGATTCGAATGGGAAGAGATGAATTATAAAACCTGCACTTTGATAGGATGATAGAACAAGGAGTTCTGAGCATAATTCGTAAATCCTGCGTTCTTAATACATGAATATCTATCTCGTCAGGTCTTTCATTTTTGCCATTCTTATTGTGTTTGGACTTAGTGAAGAATTTATTACGTAAGTACACCTTCCTCCGTGGCCTTTAGTACACGAGCGAACTATATTGACCGAGCGATCGCCGCTTGTCGGCGAAGTTAGTGGCAACTTTTGCGGATAGAGGGTTGTCGCATGGTCAGCACAACGGATCCCCACGACCGTTAATCTCGGTTTTCTAGACCGGACTTAAGTATATATTCTTTGCTAAATGGTTTTAGTTACTGATTAACGACTTCGCATGTCACCATGCGTTTATTTCTAACGGTCTGAGATTGAAATATTTGGCCTCTTTGGTTTATTTTTCGGTTTTTTAAATACCTGAGATTATACAGCTTAGCTTTCGATGAAAGTATTATTGGTGAATAATGAATTGGAAAGGATTTGGAAGGAAGTGGTGTTCTTCTAATCGAAGTATTGTCCTGGCCATTCCATGTAGAGTGAGAAAACCACGAAGGAGGTCATTCAGGACAGCCGGTGTCTCGGCCGAAATCAATCCGAATATCTACGCAGATCTGTTCGATAAGTGACCACCAGTGGCATGATGTTCATATTGAGCCCCGTGAAAATCGATGACTTTTTCGAAAGTTGAAATTGGAGTTCACAGAGGCAATATGTTGATCTCGCGAGCGTACATTTTTTTTCCCCTTAAGTAAGGAAACTAAGCTTAAAAGAAGGAATATACACGCTGTAGTTTATAGAGATATAAATTTCGTGTTGCACAGGATGGGGGCCAGTGGCGGTCTTCTGTGATTGTGGTGATGAATCTTCAAGCTCTATAATATGGGATTGCTTGATCAACAAAATAATTGTCAAATATTCAGTAAAACCCCTGTGTTTCGTAGTTTCATAATTATTCAGGCATGCATTTTGTGTTTAGTTGTGGGTTCCTCTTATGCCCATCCTGTAGACATATAAATGATATCAAGTATGTCGGTGTGTCTGTCCGTCCGACTGTCCGTATATTTCAGTCCAAAAACTGTTGGACGGATTTTGACGAAGCTTCTTATGACCTTTTTGCCACTGAAGTTCATCCCAAGCAGAAAAATTAAATTTCACAAAATCTGTAAAAACTGCCTGGCGGACTCACGAATTTCGGTATCAATTCCACTTTCAAAATCAAGTGACCACCGTAACCAATAATAACCAGTAATAAAATTTTGCTCAGTAATGTTAACATCTTCATCACAGCTATTCATAATGTCTAGGACCATTCAAATTGCAGAGGTGTACTTGTCTTATTACAGCATGGATTAAACCTTTCTAGTCTTACGTTCTCATCTGATCTGCCAGTACCAAGATCAAAAGATTCGATTAAAAAATCTTTCAGAAATTTGTCCCATTCTTATCCAAATACACATGGAGTTTCTCATTTGGCTGTCGAGCTGTATATTGTACCTCCCACTTGAGAAATTTGCGTGAAGCAATCTGGTGTGAAAGCAACGTTGAAAGAGCAACACACTTATTCGTTTTATGCCATACGTGTACAGATTGCTTTATGGAAACTGACTAATTGGGCTCTCTTAAAGGAACAATAAGATGTTGCATGCGATAAAGCATTTAAAATTTTGCTATTGTATGTAAATAGGTATCAGAGTAGCTCTATTCCATTTCTACATGATTGAATAGATTATTTGTACGCACTGTCCGCCAATTTGCATTACTAATGTCTTTAACGTGTACGAGTATTCTTATACTCAATAGTTTGTACATTAAGATACATTGCCATAACCCGAGTTCGGATATAAACACATTTGGACTTCCAAATTGCACGTAATATTATAGTGTGCCTACCAGTTGATAGGTATTTCTTTTGGCATGGAGTATCACCAGTACCAACAACGTCTGCCAACTTACTGTACCTTCAGTAAGTTGACACCAGGTCACGGCTTCATAACCTATATTTGTAGATTCAGTTCTGTGTCTTCGGTCTTCTGTGTAGTTTGCGATTTTCCTTAGGCTTGCCAATAAAAATTTGATAACATTTTCTTGTTTCCCCCATTTATATTATATATCTGACAAAGTTCCTCCTTTCCCTCGTTCCCCCAAGTCAATGTGGTGGCAGTACCTTCAGACAGAAAATGGCCCCTTCTGCTACAATCCTATAAAGTTTTCCGGGCATTATCCTCCAACCTTTCTTACGATAAAAACCCTCTTCAGTTGAAATATAACAATCTATATGCCTGACCAACGTAATTATTGAAAAGTTTGATCTCCATCTGAGCATACTTTCCCAACTCTGTAAGAAAGATGCCGTAACGATTTTGCATGCGAAACTTAACTTTGAAACTCATGCCATATTTGCTGTTTTGAGTTTCCTTGGGCTGTCATGGGAACTCATGATGTGAGATCGACTGTACAGCTATTTAATATCGGGTCCTAAACTTTGTATAATAGCTTAAAAGATTTTTCTTGAATAATCGTTTGTTGTTGAGGTCATTCCTTCTAGACTGCAAAATAATAACAGGACGCATGCTAGAGATCTGTAATCAGCTTGCGATATGGAGGTGATAGTTAATGAACTGACAGACTTACGTATGAGAATATTGTGCGGAGACAAATAATACAAACTGTACATGAGATAGTTTTGTACGTAAGCAAGTACAGGTTACCCAAAGTCCTTGTATACCTACAGTTAACGATAAGCATATTCAGAGAGTCCTTGTGCATTAGTAAAGATATAATTCTCATCTTTGCATCAGTTACAAGTAATGTCTGAAGTGGACAACAGGTGCTCTAAGACACGCATCTACACGGCTTTTCTTCCAGGCTAGCCGTCGCCCGAATGAAGAGGTGAGAGCATCAGGATTCTGTGCATATCCCAGTTGTGAAGGGTGTTTCAGAAAAGTTCCAGTTTATAGGGAATCGATACATCAGGATCATCTTTCAAAACTAAACACACTCTTAAGAGTTCATTCACGAAAACCAGGCCGGAAAGAGATCCGCAACAGACGGCACAGTGCATCAGCAGTATTCCCTGTGAATGTGGCAGCAACTACATTGGCGAAACAGACAGACCTCTAGCCGTGCGGATCCGTGAACTCAGGCAAAACATGAAAGGGGGTCTCCTAGAAAAATGAAACTTAGCCCAACATGCCTATGAAGAGAGTCATAGGGTAGGCTGGGATGAAGCCATGAATTTGGAAATTGAACGTGAGAGCAAATATAAGAAATACAGTGAATAGGCCCATATGACATGCTTAACCAACCCGATCATCTAACCCAGTTTGGACATTTCTCCCATTTGGATCCCTCTTAACAGCAGTGAGGTTGGCAACTCACAGGGAAGATGAGCATGACCTCACAGATTCTTCATGGACTTTCGTAAGATCAGGTGTCTCCCCCCTCACCTGAGAATAGAAACAGATCCAGTTTCCGAAACATTTTTCTTTATTTTTGGGGGGGAAAATAGAGCGATGAACAAAATCCAAACTCCCAGTATTTCTGAGTGTTAAAAACCCTCGTCAGAGCTTATTAGAGTCTGCATCTTATCTTGTTTGCAGGGACACGCGAAAATTCAATCAGAGTGGATGTTCCTCTAGTTCAATGACAGTGCGTATGGACTGTCTTTGTAAACGGCGACTCTCATTGTACCCCACAGATAATAAACAAGGGTGTAACAACGGGCGATCGCGGTGGCCAGATGTCCTTTGAAACGATTCTGTCCCCTAACACATCGCGCAGAAACTAAATGAAACACGAGCTGTCTGTGGCAGTAGCGCCGCACTGTTGGAGGAAGTCATGGAAAATTTCTTCATCATTTAAATGTCCAATGTAGCCGTAAGGAATCACTGCACAATAGCGTTGCGAGTTGATAGTGTATTCGAAGGCGCCGATTTTCTGATTTTGTCATATGGCGCATCACACACCAATATTCTGATCATACAATGGTATATTTTTATCTCACGCGTTTTAGTCGCCGATCAAACGCAGCTGTTTTGGTTGCTGACGTAGCCGGATAAATGAAACCACACCTCATCGGGGGGGGGGGCGATGACGTCCAGAATTTCCTCTCCATTGGCAGTAATTACGTCTCTCAACCATCGGCAATATTCAGCATTCTTGCTATTGTCCCCTTCTTTCGGTTTATGCACTGATGCTATCTCGCTTCCTCACTTCTCTGCTTGTGCTGTCACACGAGACGCCCGTCTGCTGTGCCAATTTGCGGATATTTATACTAAGCATGGGGCGATTTTATCGTTTCTAGTGTATGTGCGCCATGACTGTTGAGTCGCCCTGTATAAACACGATGACTGCGAAATTTTGAGGTTAAGTACGGGAAATTTAACATAGGATCTGAAGGAATACTTCGGAATCTGTACAGAGATCATTAAATTGTATAATTATTTATTTATAAGTCTGTTTCTAGTGTATGTGCGCCGTGACTGTTGAGTCGCCCCGTATAAACATGATGACTGCGACATTTTGAGGTTAAGTATGGGAACTCCGTCCTAAGTACAAACTATATTTATAGGTCTTTCGTTTTGTTCCTCTCTATACACTACACTACGTATTAAAGATAAGCAGCGGCACGCACACAAGAAGACTACACAGAATAACACCTATACAATACTAGAAACAAGAAGAAGTCGCTGCAGCACTATAGACATAGGGCGAGTAACCCTGACATTTTTAAAATTTAAAATTTAGAGAAAATTTTTTTAAAGGATTTCAAATTAGAACCGAAGATTTTATAAGTGCTAATCAGGAAGACCTATGTTTTTAAATTTTAAATGTTATAAATAAGTGCAGTATAACAGATACGTGAGTGTATACACCTGATGATGGCCGTTTGGGGCCGAAATATGTAGTGTATAGAGAGGAACAAAACGAAAGACCTATAAATATAGTTTGCACTTAGGACGGAGTTATATCATATATTATACAAAGTGCAACAGGATGCTTAAATATAATATTAAGTATGGAAAATTTAACGTAGGATCTGAAGGAATACTAGCGGAATCTGTACAGAGAAATTGATCATTAAATTATATAATTATTTATTTATAAGTCTATTTCTAACGTCCCCTGTAGACTGCAGCGCTTCAGAGAAAGTTTGACACTAAATGAGAAAACGTGAACAAATGTTTCTGTAATCCAGAAGAGTGACTTATCTCCCTTTTGAAAATGCGAGTAATATTCCAGCAAGCAGTAAATGGCGTATGCACTGATGTGAGGCGCAGAATACAATTGCGTTGGGTCACAAATGGGTTCAGCTTATCTCGTGATCAGCCATAGAGGTACATGGCTCATGGAACTAAATTTAATTACGTCTAGGCCTACAGAATGGGAATGGTGTAATAGGTAATTACTTCAGTCGTGAGAGAGTTTTTATTTCTAAATATTAGTTAAGAGTAAAGAGAAGGGCTTCGTGAGGGAGAGAGAGGGGGGGGAATGTGTTATTGCATTGTCTGTGAAATTGATTACGTATATTCAAATTTCAAGAAAACTACGAAACGTTAAATAATAATAATAATAATAATAATAACAACGATAATAATTGTTAAAAAGTTGTGTGTTGAGCCCTGTATGAAAATTAACATGTTCAAAACAGATAGAATTGTGAGATGATCTATTAATCGTACCAACTGACTGTGAAAAACTTCTTGGGGTTCTGTCAGATAGGAAACTGCATTTTCATCGTCATGTCGACTCCTTACATCCTGAGACACTGAAGCTGTTAGGGCTAATGTAACCGTCCCCTTTCTATTTTTGTATTTATTTGCCGGCTTCGGTAGACCACTTGACTCTTCTCAGGATCGTGTCACGGTAATAACTGAGCAACGGAGAAACTGCACTAAGTCGTTTCATCACATATAACTCATATTCTTTGAATAATCTAAAAGTTTTATATATTACTTTAATTCGTTCAACGCTATAGTAACTTTACTTCAGCAGATTCTGATCAACTGGAAAATATACAAAGAGAGTTTGCAAATTTATGCTATAATCGATATACACAGTCCAACTCCCTTTGTAAATATGAATCAGTGTTGAACTATTTACGTTTTAAAATTCTGTACCGCAGCCGACTAAATTATGACGCTTTATTTCTTATTGACGTTTTCAAGAATAAAATTGACTATTGTTCTATTATGTATACCGTTGGTCTCCATGTTTCCACTGTGAAAATCAGAGACCTGTAATATCAATAATGTCTCAAGACTTAGCCCTTCAACAAGGTGCGTCACAGCTGCAAACACCATCTGTAGATCTCTGGACGTTTTCAATAAAAGGAGCGTCTCTTTGTGGATAAAGTTTCCCTTGCTTAATCCTACTGAGTTACATCATCATATTGTTACCTGCATTGTTATATGGCTCAGCATATACTTTAGTCTACTTCTAGTTTTAGTCTTAGTTTAGCTTTTGTTGTGTACACTTTCAATGCTCGCCAGTTATATCCACTCGCTGCTGGCAAGCTCTTAAAAAAGAAATTGAATTGTTATGTTCTTACTATAGTTATCACGTGCTTGTTGCCTCTGCTTGTCTTCTTTTGTTTGCCTACTTTTCTGTATTAGTGTGATTTTTCCTCCAGTGCTTACCTGTAATTTGCTGGCAACTTTATGTTGTGTTTGTCCATAATGTAATACCTGTATCTACACTGTGCTGTGTTTGTAATTGGTCTTGTAGCTGTTGACTTGACACATAAATAATAAATAATTAAATTGAATTATTATTAAATAAAATAGAGTGTAGCTGAAGTTCTAGAAGCTCTGCTAAGCATGGGTGCATTTAGTTTATTTTAGAATCATTGCAGTGTTTTAGAATTTCTTCAGAATGAGGATTGTTTAAATGTACTGCATATGCATGACATGACATACGAGCATTACGTCTCCAATACGATATGCTAATTATCATTTCTGAACCGATTTATTTGCAATAAACACTAAACTTATATTAAAAGTCATTTATCAACTACAAAAATTACGTATCTATGGAAAACATCTATTTTAAATCAGACATATGTTAAGAATAATAATTTTGAATTCCTTGGATCTATTGAAGAAATGCAAGGCAAATACAAGCTACCCGGCATCAGCCCGAGCTTCGAACAGCTAACCTCTTGAATGCGGTTCAGAATGTAGACTGAGGATGTATAAAACTACAGACGTTGTACTATTCGCCTATTACTGGTAAGGAAGAAGTGTAGGAAATGCTGAGAATGTTACATGTGTTGGGGGACAAGAATTGTATACAAAGGTTAGAGAAAACTACGTAATGAGGAGCTTCATAACTTGTACTCTTCTCCAAGTAGAATGATCGATCAAGTCAAGGAGGATGGGATGGGCAAGGAATACAGCACGAATGGGGAGACGAGAAATGGATGTAGGATATTGATGGGAAATTCAGAAGGAAACAGACCACTGGGAAGACCAAGGTGTAGGTGGGTGGACGATATTAAAGTGGATCTCAGATAGATAGGGGTGGGATTGTATGGATTGTATTGATATGGCTCATGGTACGAACCAGTGGAGGGCTCTTGTGAACACGGTAATGAACCTTCGAGTTCCATAAAATGCTAGGAAGTTCTTGAGTAGCTGCAGAATTGGCGGCTTCTCAAGGAGCGCTCAGCTCCATGAGTGAGTGAATGAGTGAATGAGAATTGTAAACAATTTTTTTTATTGTAAAACTTCACCGGATTTGATGTCTCCATTGACAGTGATTGGCCGTATTTGGCCCATTTCAATTTATTATCGCCGAATTTGAAAGAAAAGACTGAAACGATATGTATCCTAACCAATTTAGCGACTACAAGATTCTCAAGACTTCTCTGACCTGTACGGTTAGTGCAGTTAGCTCATTTATAAAAAATGATATTTGGTTATTACTGCTTCTAGTACCTCAGATGTTCTGTCGTGCAGAAGATCGAAATATAGCACCTAGCTCTCCGTACATAAAATAAAATTAATGGCCCCTCACAGATAACCGCTCTCGGCCTATATGTGTGTTTTCTTTCCCAAAGGCACGAACTGTATGTGTGTTTCGCTATTATAAATGTGAGACAATGCAATATTTATATTCACTTTGTGGAATTAGGTCCGTGATCCCTCCTTGCACCCCCCCCTTCCAACTATTCTCGCCGACATCCATACAATACAATGCTGGTGAGGGCTTTACTGCAGTTACACTGAAAAAGACACAAGGAGGATGCTGGAAGAAAAATGGGCGATATGTTATATTGTCTTATTTCTTCTTAAGTTCCAAGAAAGAGAATTTTTTACAAAGAAAAATAAAAAAGAGAAAATAGTAAAATAATAAATGCTAAGTTCGTTCACAAAGGGTGTCCTTTGTTTTGTTTGTGTGGGCTATATATATATATATGTAAAATTTCAATTTGATGAATTAGTAGCTTAGAAACGTCATCTTGGGAATATCTATGGGACCGAATCCAAACTTTTATTTTATTCTTTTGTTGAAAAGAGGTTAACCTAAGCCCATAAATTATATTTCTGAAGAAACTACTCCGTTTAATCATGTTAAAATTTGCCACTTGCATTTAACCAAACAGTTGAAAATTCAACATATAAATATCATTGAAAATGTGTATACAGGGCCATGAGAGCAGTTTCCTGATTTACGTCTTCCTCTGTCCTTTCAGCGTGTATTCTATGTGGTCCTTAGCCACTTCTACTCTGTCCTTCCCAATTCATTATTTGTGTCAATGGATGCTGATCTATCTATTGCATAATGATTAATGCAGTCGGTATAGAAATATTCAGTTCAACAAGAACCAAATAAACCAGCTGCTTACAATTGTAAAATTGTGAAATGTCGTGTTTATGTAAGTTGTACTTTATATTTAACAATTAAATGACAAGGTCATCAAAATTGTTTTACGTCTAATTACTAATTAATAACGAGTACTCCGTGGCCTGTAGTTCGCAAACGAACTATACCGACCGAGCGACCGCCACTTGTCTGTGAAGTTAGTGCGAACTTTAGCGGGTAGAGGGTATCGCGTGATCACCGCAACGAATCCCCACGGTCGTTAATCTCCGTTTTCTAGACCGGAGCCGCTATATCCTTGAAATAGCTCCTCAGTTAACCTCACGAAGCTGAGTGGATCCCGTTGCAGACCCACTACTTCTCAGAAAATCTGGTAGCATCGGGAACCGAACCGGGAACCTCTGGATCTGTAGTCAGGAACTCGGACCACTAGACCACAGAGGCGGTCAATAAGGACTATATTATACTAAATATTCCCTCAATTCTTGCAGTATAGGCCTACTGATGACATAATTCTTGATATCAGATTACATTATCCGCGGTCTTTAACAAGAGTTTTCCTTGTTCCCTCCTGTAGCAGGTTCCAAGCAATCTGAAAATAAAAGACAAGAAAATAATCTTAAAATTTAAAAATCTAAGTCCGGATCATCATTTGATGATGACGGAGTCGTAATTAAAGAAAACTAAACCCTTTCGGAAACATCTGTAAACGTATAAAACATAAACTATGTAAACGGTAGATAAGTCTAGCTTTTATTCTCAATGTACCGAATTCGAATTTCGGCTGGACACCTGCTACTCTCTCTGAGGTACGAGTATATTATGATTTAGTCGGGACTCTGAATTGTACGACCTCTTCCTTGCTCATGCGTTGCAACTCATCATATATAATAATTTAATCACATGCAACGATAAACACCCTATGCAGTTGATATGATTTAGTTAAAACATACTAGTTTTTTATTATTTTCAATTATATATTTTATATTAATTTTGTTTTTCATGTTTTATATTTGTTGAAGTAGTTGGTTGAGGGGCTATGCTACAAGCCGGAAGATCGCGGGTTCAAGTCCAGATGAGGTCATTGGATTTTTTCAGTTGACCTAATCCTTCCAGCCGCAGTAGGCCCTGGGGTTTACTGAGCCTCTAACAGAAATGAGTTCCATGAATTAATTAAATAATTTTCCCTGGGAGTAAAGCGCTGCCGGCGCGTAAGGCTGACAACCTTACCACCATCTTTGAGCCGATTATGTAGATAATGTGGCACCCTCAACGTCTCACAACCATAAGGGCCTTCACGGCCTGGTACAGGGATAGCTTTACTTTACTGATGGGGCAATTCCACTTTCCAATCAAGTTTTATGAAGGATTTGAGGTTTTTCAGCGGCAACTATGAAGGATGCCGTCTTCTTGGATGTAGCGCCGTGTAGATCGTGTGTGAACCGATGTTTTGGAGGAACATATCGCCTCCATCTTCAGGGTAGAAAAATCCGCGTAGCGAGGAACCAGCGTGAGCAGTTGGCTAGAAGACTGTGACCCACTATCCCTCTCTCCCTCTGTTCTTATATAGCTGGGTGTTTTCAACTGGTGGCTCAGTCTGCTAGCCATTTGCTCACGCTGTTCCTCGCTACGCAGATTTTTGTGCCCTGCAGATGGAGGCGATACGTTCCTCCGGAAAGCCGGTTCACAGAAGATCTACACGGCGCCACTTCCCAGAAGTCCGAATTCTTCAAATTTTATGAAGGCTATAACATTTTCAACTCTAGTATTAGTACCTAATCGCATTTATTTCTATGCTAATTTATTCTTTTAAGAATCCAGTATAAGTCGGTAATTTAGCCAGTGGGTAGATAACTTGGATTAGATTCTAATTCTAGGACTCACCAGTGGGTTCCAGAGGTCCTTTCTCGCGGAAGTAAAACGGTCGAAACACGAAACTATCACCTACCATCAATTTAACGATGAGTTTAAAGTACCTGTAGCTTTGCAGTCACTTTCTGTTAGGTCCTCATGGCTTAAGCACAGGGACAGTTTTACCTTCGTTTATTTATTTGGGCCGATTTATTTATATTTACAGCATGGAACACAGTCCTGTCAGATAAATTGCGTAATAGCCACTCAGCTGATTAAGAAATTGCCCAGTGTTATGGAAAACTGTCCCATTTCCCTGTTCACAACCCCAGCTGGGTCTTATCTTGAGCTAAATGAATTCAGTGCATACTATCATATTGTAGCATGTAGCGTCGTTTCTATGTAATGACCGTGTGAACAACGTCCGTTGCTGGGCAACAGATTACTGACATGCACCAATGGACTAACTGGGGAGCGGTGTCCTTTACGCAGTCCGAATGATAGCTTCGTGACGCAACAATAGAAGAACTGTGTGAAGCGGTTTCTGTGAGATCCATGCTGCCGTGTTATAAGCAAAACAGGTCTAGAATTTAATTAGCTGTGAGATAGTCGGCGCCCGGTAAGGATATGAACACGGAAGTTGAGAGATCTACGGCGATGAAACCCGTTGCCACACAGCGACTGGCGAAGACAAAAGCAGCCGGAGAAAAATTAGTATGTGCTGTAGTGTACTGTAGAGTGTGTGAATTAGCGATAGCTCTACAGTTACTTGTAGTTACTATCTGTAAATTTTCAACAAATCCAGTAACCAATCAAAACTCCGTTTATAGTCACACTATCACGTGACAATATACGTAGGTATTGTTTGTTACTTCTAATCCCCGGGTCTGTCAGCTTCCCTCAAAGCAGCAAACTATGCGACTAGAATACTTTTTTTTTCAGAAAGTCGAAACAATTTTTCGATTAAAATGGTATTAATCTCAATATGCTACTTTATATCATCGAAGTTTAATTAAGTCGTTAGTGGACTTTTTTTTTGGGGGGGGGATTTCTCAAAATATAGCACTTTCCTTTCTGCAAGAAACTTTGAGCCTTCCTTAATTTTCGTACATTTATAGTTCATCAATTATCCCCTCCATATTCTTTTCTATCAAAGCAATTACCAGGAAGCCCAAAATAAAACCATGAAACAGCCCCCTCTCATCCCTTCCTCACAACATTCATTCTCCTTTATCTCCGGCCACTGGCTCCCTTAGAACGCTTCGCTAGCCTTAATTTCCGCAATTAACCTAATGGAAATCATATAATTTGGAACTTGTGTTTATTGTATTTGCTCCTTTCCTTGCAAACCCCGTCCTTCCAACCCTGGGCTCCCGCCCAGAGTAATGCGCTCACGAGACACCAGGGTGGAAGCAACTTTCGACGTCTAAGGTAACTTCGTGATACTCAACTGACCACAAAAAACTACACACTACAGAAAAGGATACACATGAAAAAGACTTTTACAGTAAAATCTACGGCATTTACTGCCATGTCAAGGAATGAACACAGGAGTCAGATCTGCTCAGGCTTTCAGCCCTGTCAAATGGTTAGAAGTTACAGATGTCATGACCTGATGATTAGGACAGAGATTAGCCCTGAAACGTCAGTAATTTTAACAAACCGACACGGCTGATGGCCTTAGAATATTTTATCAACGAATGCAGAATTCTGATGGAGAAAGCGCTTAAAAACTTGAAAGAAGAAGCATACTGTGCTTACTGCTTGCTTGTTACTTCTTTGGCTTAATATTTAACCCTGAATATAGAAGCCATATGTTATTCCGAAACCGGGTAACTTTCACATGCCGACATGGCCTTTGTCCCAGAAGACAGTCTTTTTCAGTACATACGTCTTTTTGCCCAAGCGTACTGCATTCCTTGCCGACTCTCTGGGTCAGTGGTCAGCGTTCCTGGCTACAGATCCTGAGGTCCCGGGTTAGATTCCCGGCGCTACCAGATTTTCTGAGAAGTAGTGGGTCTGCAACGGGGTCCACTCAGCCTCGTGATGATAATTGAGGAACTGTTTCAAGGAAATATCGGATCCGGTCTAGAAAACTGAGAGTAACGGCCATGGGGACCGTTGCGCTGGCCACGTGACACCCTCTATCCGCAAAAGTTGGTACTAACTTCGCTGAAAAGCGGTGGTCGCTCGGTCGGTATAGTTCGCTTACGGACTTAAACCACGGAGTTTTTCTTTGTATCGCTTTCCTTGCCCATTTCACCAGTCTTCATCCTGATGATAGGGTGTGAGCTACATAAATTATGAAGCTCCGTATATGCCGTATCATCCATCAAGTTGGCATAAGGGTTAAAACTACTGATTTTTGTTCGACAGCTGCCCGGTTCAAAACCTCAGCCGGAACAAGTACCCTAACTGAAGTTTCTGATGATTTTCCACGACCACTTCCTACCTCATAACTTATAACCCATTATTCGCACTTATGCAATCATTCGATGCGGTATAACCCGAATTACTGACACTGAATATAAATACGAAATACAAAAGTACATAAAATACGCCGAACAAGTTGCTCTAGATATAATTCTGTAGACGCACGCGGGAGCGTAGTTGGTTGAGACACTATGCTACAAGACGGAAAGTCGCGGGTTCAAGTCCCGATGAGGTCATTGAATTTTTTCAATTGTCCTAGTCCTTTCAGTCGCCTTATGGCCCTGGCGTCGACTCAGCCTCTAACCGAAATGAGTACCAGGAATATTCTTAGAATATTCTTGGGGGTAAAGGGCGGCCGGCGCGTAGGGCTGACAACTTTGGCGACATTTATGAGCCGATTGTCTAGAAAATGTGAGAACCTCAACATCTCACAACCCTATGGGCCTCCACGGCCTGTTACAGGAATACCTCTACTTTTTACTTACATTCGGGATGTTCTTGCTTCTAATCTCGGCCGGGAAATCAAATATTCAAACTGAGTTTTTTATGGTTTTCTTCAGCCCAGGCAAATGCTGAGGCAGAATCTCGTTTAGACCTGTATGCTTCCTTCTGAATCCTTTCCAATTCATTATCATTCTCCAGTCATCCTGTCATCCGGTGCTATGTAGTATCGACAAAGGAAGCTTCGTCAACTAAGCCTTTAAAACAAAATCAAATCCTCCCTTCCCGGGTTATTCCGTCTCGTTTATGCCCATATATGGGTCCTGGCTCCTTGTTCTCTGTTCCACTTCCAAAGCGTGAGACCGGCTCATACAGCAACATAAAAATTATAGATTCTTCACTTCTAAAACATTGTGTTTTTGGACATTATCCATCGTCTTGTCTCCACATAAAAGCCGTCCTGTTTCTTTTTCTGGATTCTGTCTCCTTCTTCAGGTAAAATCTATTCAGTAGGGCCCAAAAGATTAAGTATATGTTGCTGTCTCGTCACAGAAATGCAGGGCAGAATCATGACATAAAGATAGGAAACAGATGTTTTGAAAATGTGGCACAGTTCATATATTTGGGAACAACGATAACAGATCGAAACCTGATTCAGGAGGAAATTAAGAGGCGATTTAACTCGGGTAATGCTTGCTACCATTCAGTCCAGAGCCTTTTGTCTTCTCCTTCTCGTCTGCTGTCCAAAAACGTAAAAATTAGAATATACAAAACTATAATTTTGCCTGTGGCTCTGTATGTATGTGAAACTTTGTCTCTGACATTAAGGGAGAAACATAGACTGAGGGTGTTTGAGAACAGGGTGTTGAGAATATTTGGGCCGAAGGGAGATGAAGTGACAGGAGGTTGGAGAAAACTGCATGAGGAGCTTCATAACTTGTACTCTTCTCCAAGTATAATTAGAATGATCAAGTCAAGGAGGATGTGGTGGGCAGGACATGTAGCACGAATGGGGGGATGAGGAATGCATATAGGATATTGGTGGGAAAGCAAGAAGGAAAGAGACTACTGGGAAGACCAAGGCGTAGGTGGGTGGACAATATTAGAATGGATCTTAGAGAGATAGGATGGGATGATATTCATTGGATTGATCTGGCTCGGGATAGGGATCAGTGGAGGGCTCTTGTGAACACGGTAATGAACCTTCGGGTTCCATAAAATGCTGGGAAATTGTTGAGTAGCTGCAGAATTGGTGGTTCCTCCAGAAGGGTTCAGCTCCATGAGTAAGTAAGTAAGTAAGTAAGTAAGTAAGTAAGGGCCCAATAGATAGAGATAGACCCTAGTCCCGGGATATGGGACGAAGTCAGAATCCAATCCCCGAAACGTTGTGTTTTGAAAAATAAACAGGATGGTTTTTATATAGAGACAAGGTGACGGATAATGTCCAAAAATATAATATTTGTGCCAATTACGTCACAGACTTTTAGATCTTATCTTAGTGTCTGGGTGTTTAGATAAGAGAACCGTTATCTGATAGCTTCTGCTCTTCAAGAAGAGTCGTATACTCGTAGCTCTAGAGCAGTTTCCGTGCGCCTTACGTAACACTGATAAATGTAAAGTGGACACGACGCCAAATTGAATTAATTCTGTTTTATTTACCGTATTATTACATTGAGAGAGAGGCCGAGTGATGGGTATGTCTATCCTAACCACTTGAGAGGCCGCCTCAGAGCCATTATTACGCTCCAACTCTTCCTCTCTTGTTTTGCTGACAATAGCCAGAAGCTTGTCCAGACACACGTACAGAACTGTACAAGAACTCTGCATCACGCTCTCCAATTGAACCCGATATAATTATAGATATTTGAACCGGCTACGTGATGGGCGACTGAATTTCGATTTTGGAAGAGTTATCTTTCTTTTGTACCACGACCATACCGACTCTAGTGCCTACCCAGCCGTCCAGTTGCAATTATCAGTAAAGCAACTAGTTCTTAACGTTCACCATCACCAGAAAATAGCGGTTACTATATGTAATACTTCCTCTTCGTTTTGCCCACAGACTATACTCATGTGTTTCACATGACTCTCAAGATAAACAGCGATTATTTCCCTAGAAAGAGATTATCCAATTGGTCTTTGTAATGGAGAAGCAAGAATGCCTCCAGAGAGGAAGGAAATTCATTTTTATAAATTATTCAAGTGAATGTTGTGTTTCCAAAGGATGCCTGGAACTTCACTCCCACTTGTGCACATAGCTTCATGACGTGCTGCATAGACACAGGGACAATTTTACCTTTTACCTTCCACGTATTAATTGTCCTATCCGATGCCTTTAGAGATTTGAGGTTCCCACGGCGTCTACTATGAAGAATACTGCCTTCTGTGATTTGACGCCTTGTAGTCTGGTAGGTGTTTGTAGGAACTTAGAGCATTCATTTTCAGGGTAGAAGAGTAAGGTGGACATGGGGAAAGTATGAATATAAGGACAGCGAGAGCACTGACAGGGAACCTGAATGAACCTCGGTGTTAGAAGAACTGTGAAAATATGTGGGCCCANCGAGGTTCGATTCTTGGCAGAAGCAAACGATTTTTATTCTTTTCCTCACAGTGCCCAGACTGACTCTGCGGCCCACCCAGTCTCTTATCTTAGGGGTACTGGCGGCATTTCCCCGGGAATTAATTGGCGAGGGAGTGAAACTGACCACACCTTCGTCTAGTGCCGAGGTGAAAAATTGTGGAGCTGTACTTCCACTCTCCTATACGCCTTCGTGGCATGATAGTTAATTAATTAAACAAAGAGACAACTTTACGTTTTCCTTGACTTACGTATGTATAATCTATGAGCCACTGAAAAGGGGTATGCAGCGTTTTGTAAGTTGACATCATAAATATATCCCAAAATTCAGTATGAAATATTTTTCGCTGTTACCGGTAACATTTTCTGGACGACAGAAGGATCGGAGTTTCAACCTCACATGGTCAACAATTTTCTGTTCTCCAAGTTGTACAGACCGGCTCTGGGGTCCGCCCACCTCCTATCCTATGGGTACCAGGGGCAATTTCCCCTAGGGTAAAGCGGCCGGGGCTTGAAGCTGACCACTCACCTGCAGCTAGTGCCGAGATCAAGAAAAATGTGGATCTATACATCCACTCCCCATACGCCTTCATGACGTAGTGCTTAATTAGTTAAGCACATGGACAACTTGACCTTTACTTTTACCGGTAATATTTTTAGCCGGTTCGAAACAGTGTGGTTACATCTGACAAATTCAACTTAGCCATAATCGGTATATCTGTCGGTGGAAACCATGTGTGGGCTTCATCACTAAACTGATCGCGGCCAGACTCTCCAGAAGGCAAGCACACTCATGGCTTCTTCCCCTGAAAATACAGTATTAACAGACCAAAACTTCTAGACACACCTCACCTGCGTTTATTCAGAGACCTTTAAATTGTCCTTCAGGCGAAAATGACAGCCTATATGAATACTAATACAGTGTCAAGGAAACACTTCCTTCTGTTACATGTTTCAGACACTTTCAACAGTTCTAATTCAGGCCTCCTTGATGGATTGGTAATAAAATGAATGCATGCGGGCAGGTGAAATAAATATATATATGTACACAATAGATACTTGAGTGGAAGGGAAGTATAGAGAGGGAAGAGGGGTTCATTCGCTTTTTGAAATACAATGCATGAAGCAGGTGTCGACAGATGGAACTAGCCCGTATAATTTTATGTATGAAAAATTGTATTTGTTTCTCCCTGTCTCTGCACGCATCTTGTTGCATTGTTCTCCTGCCTTCATGTGCCCTCCTCAGGCAACAAACTGCTCAGCTACAGCTGGGATAAGTCAGATCTTAAACTGAAAGACACTCAAATTATTTGCTGTCGTACTTTGAGGGTAGAACGTAAATTACAAATGTTCGGAAACAAAGGACACAGGAAAATATTTCAATATTAAGGAAGATTCAGCAAGTGAGCAGTGTAGGATCACACACCACAATGGGCTTCGTGATCTATGTAGATCACACAGCGCATGTAATTAGGAAGGGGAGACAAAAATATACGGAAACATATTGGAGAAGGTGACTGGAACCCGACAAGAAGCTGTGAGGATAACATTAAGATGGATTTTGGAGAAGTATAATCTCATGATGGCAGGTGGATGGTGCACTTTGGTATTAGGGAGGATGGAACTTTGGTTTCTATTACTATAAATGTTATATTTATATTTGTAAGCTACGACAGACCACGGATGATGTGATCTACTGGGTGATAATATAGATACCATAAAGAAAAACACACAAACTTTAATTGACGCACGTAAGGAGCCTGGTCTAGAAGTAAACACAGAGAAAACTAAGTATATTTTGCTGTCTCGTGACCAAAATGCAGGGCAAGATCATGACATAAAGATAGAAAACAGAAGTTTTGAAAATATGCACAGTTCAGATATTTGGGAACAGCGATAACAGATCGAAACCTGCTTCAGGAGGAAATTAAGAGGAGATTGAACTCGGGCAATGCTTCCTACCATTCAGTCCAGAACCTTTTGTGTTCTTGTCGTCCAAAAACATAAAAATTAGAATATACAAAACTATAATATTGCCTGTGATTCTGTATGGGTGTGAAACTTGGTCTCTGATATTAAGGGAGAAACACTGAGGGTCTTTCAGAACAGGGCGTTGAGGAGCATATTTGGACCGAAGGGAGATGAAGTGACAGGAAGTTGGAGAAAACGGCATAATGAGGAGCTTCATAACTTGTTCTCTTCTCCTAGTATAATTAGAATGATAAAGTCAAGGAGGATGATGTGGGCAGGGCATGTAGCACGAATAGGGGAGACGAGGAATGCATATAGGATATTGGTGGGAAAGCCAGAAGGAAAGAGGCCACTGGGAAGACCAAGGCCTAGATGGATAGACAATATTAAAATCCCACTTAAGGCATGGATATTTGGTGTGTGTATGCGCTTATTCTGTGTTTGTGCTGTCCTGTGTTTGGATAGTGGTCTTTTGACTGGCTGATCATTAGTCCAAAAAGTCCTACGATCTGTAAAAAATGATTACGGAAATGAGTAAGAGGCCTGGGCCCTGAATGGGCTGGAAGAGCCATTGAAAAAGTGGGGTCAGACATTAATAGGATAGCCTGTAAAGGAGATTCAAATTTGGGTTGTTATGAGGAGGTCTAGGAGGATGGCTGTATTGAACAACGCACAGAAATATCTGTGCCTCAGGCAGGATTCGAAATTCAGATCTCAAATACTTTCCTTCACCCAAGACCGTGTGCATCTTAAAACTCTCGAATACAACAATCGTTCAAGAGTTAAATAAGTATAATTAAATTTGTCGGGTGTTTGTAGTATGAAGCGTTTGGTTTCAATAAATCAAATCTTAAAAACTCTTGCCCTATCGTCCTTGCATCTGCGCAATAAAAGGGCCAAGGATATTCCAGTTCTCGCTTTTGAAAGTAGGTGGGTGGGGAAACTGGGGACACCTAGAGGTTGCTGCATAGATTACAAGTTGCCCCCAGGCGAATAAAAAATAATTAGTAGCGATTATGAACTAATGAACCCATGTAAGTAGCATTGACATTGGCCCTCCTAGTAGCAGTGTCAGTGTACACTGTGTGAAACTATTCGAAAAGTATCTGCGTGTGGGTCTGTGTACAGATAAGAGCATTGTGTTCCTTTATTTGTTATTTAACAATGCTGTCAGTACACAGAATATGTAACATTAGATAGTACGATGGTTATTGAATGATATATTGGAACGAATGTGAAAGGAAGAGGTAGTGGCCCATTTTAAAAACTGTCCCTGAATTCGCCTGAAGGAACTGAGGACAACTACGGAAAATCTCAGCACGAATATTCGGTCCCTGTCAAGATTCTGATTAGTCACCTCCCGATTACAGGGCAAGACTTTAACGCCTGAGCCAGCGAGCTCGGTATGTCAGAACAGATTCTCGAATGTTCACATCTTGTTTCATAAAAATCTGTCATACCGTCTAGAATATGATCCGGAATAGCGGCTGGCTACGGGTTGGACGACCAAGGGGACGGAGTTCGAATCCCGGTTGGGTCAAGAATTTTCTCTTCTCCATGTCGTCCAGACCTTCTCTGGGGTCCACCCAACCACCTATACAGTGGGTACCGGGAGCTCTTTGCCTGGGGGTAAAGCGGCCGGTGCCTGAAGCTGACCAGTCACCTCCAACTAGTGCCGAGATCAAGAAAATGTGGGTCTATACGTCCACTCCCCCATACGCCTTCATGATGTAATGCTTAATTAGTTAAGCACAGGGACAGCTTTACTTTAACTTACTGTCTACAATATTGATTCATTAAATCAGGGATTCTTTTGAAACCCAGAAACCTGGGTTCCAGCCCACAATAGCCTCTCCACTGAAGATAAGAACGGAGACATCCTAAGTTAGGGGTACTAAAAGTGATAATTCATTGTCGCCATTTGTACGTGGGTGCCTAGTCCCAGTTGTGTTTCACGTTAATATATTCAGATTCTCTTTCTGCAACAAATCCTTGGCTCCAAGAGTTCTGACATCCGCTCCAGAAGTTCCTGGCTCAAACCCGAGTTTGGACACCGGCAGTCCTGACAGGATTACGCAGTTTTACACATTCCCTCCAGACAATTTCCGGAGATTATTTTCAAATTATACCACAAACACTTCCTTGCATACCATTTTAAATTCACTAGTGACTAATCAGCTTATCATTTGACTCTCAGACCCATGCACTGCAAACTCATTCGGAAAATAAAGCACGAGTAACTAAAATACACATAAATAGAATATTAATAATTATAAGCCTATCAGCCCCGATATATACTTTCTGCTTTCTACTTCAGAATTTCATTTCCATTGAATGCCTCAATTTTATGCTGTTTTTCTGAAGAAACCTAATGTAGTAAATGCAAGTAAAAACTAAAACTAAATCTGTGATAGCAAAATCCGAATATTCGATACAAAAATTTGCCGATGGTATGGACGCTATTTCAGCTCCATTCGCCTCTCCTACTCACAACCCGTCTCCTTGTAATCAGTTTCATTACTATGCACCCATCACCTTGGTATTCCAGGCGGACGTTTACCAAGAGGATTCCGCATCAGAATGCCCCCCCCCACCGTAGTTATGTGTCCAAAATTTACCTCTATATCTCCTGAACGGCAGTGAATGCAGTCGCTTAACTTTCGGTGTCTGAGAATGTGAAAATATAATGAGGAGTTTCATAACTTGTACTCTTTCCCAAGTATAATTACTATGATCGAGTCAAGGAGGATGAGGTGGGCAGGGCATGTAGCACAAATGGGGGAGACGAGGAATGCATATATGAAATTGGCGGGGAAGCCAGAAGGAAAGGTACCACTGGGTAGACCAAGGCGTAGGTGGGTGGACAATATTAAAATGGATCTTAGAGAGGACTGGATTGATCTGGCTCAGGATAGGGACAAGTGGAGGACTCTTGTGAACACGGTGATGAACCTTCGGGTTCCATAAAATGCTGGGAAATTCTTTAGTAGCTGCAGATTTGGCTTCTTCTGAAGAAGGGCTCAGCTCCATGAGTGAGTGCGTGAGGATGTAGAAATGCTTGAAAATCGGAAGAAAGGACTTCTTCCTAGCTACGTAAGGACTCCTCTATTGTTTCATATTTCCACAAATTTTTGTCGGTAAGCTATAAAGGTTTTCCGAAATGGCTAACATTTTATTGTATCCTGAAATATGGGCGTTACTAGGAAATTGTCTTATGTTAAATGGTATATAATAAACCAAACGTTTGTGGAGAAGTCAGTAGAAAGGAAGAGGAAGAGGAAGAAGAAGAAGAAGAAGAAGAAGAAGAAGAAGAAGTGTTTAGCAAACTAACATCTGCTGCTGTTTGAAAGTATAGCCATTACTTAAAACACTATGTTTTCTATGCTACTCTAAAAGCGGAGAGGCTCTTTCAATGGGCCGAAGGTTTTCACCACTACAGACAGCACTACACGTGCACAGCTTATTGTGACAGGTGGGCGCTCCGCTCTGTCCAGCAATAACACGGGTGTCTTCATATTAGAATTCTCTCTTATTTTTATAACTATCTCATATTTTATTGACTGCCGATGACAGTGGCCGCGTGGTCTAAACTGTGAACTGTCTTCGCTTGCTCGAACGCTGGGATTCTTGGTTCGGATCCCACTCAAGACATGGATGTTTGTTTGCCTTTATTCTGTGTTTATGTTGTCCTGTGTGTAGGTAGCGGCCTTGATACGGACTGATCACTCGTCCAAGGAGTCCTACCGTCTTTTTAAAAAGATTACGAAATTGAAGAAGAGGTCAGGGCCCAACAGAGGGCTGTAGAGCCATAGATAGATATTTTATTGACAGGATCTGCGTTAAGGTGATCAACTGCGAACTGGATATCATTAAATGTCTGCTTCTAAAATATGTAAGTCGATATAGCTACGAGTTTCTAGCTGGACAGCTGGAATTCGATTCCCGGCAGGTGCAAGGGTTCTTTTTCAACAACGTTCAGACCGGCTCTGAGACCACTCATTTTCCTGCAGAATGGGTACCGAGGCCCCTTTCTCCGTGGGTAACGAGGCCGGGACGTGAAGCTCACCACTCACATGCTTCTAGTGCTGAGGTCAAGAATACTTGAACTGTATCCCCACTTCATGACCTGGCCTCCTTTCCTAAGGGAGGATCATAAATTGAGGTTGTTAATGTCAGGATGCTAAGAGGAATATCTGGGCCTACGAGAGAGGATGTAACGTAGAGCTTCAGGAAATTATTTGAAGAGTTTCATAATTTGTACACAGGAGCCGGGGTAGCGTAGCCGGTACAGCGACTGGCTATAGGCTGGATGACTGAGGGACCGGAGTTCGAGTCCCTTTACCTTTTTACCATAATTTTCACAATTCATCAAATGTAATTAGGGTGATTCAAAAACAGTAAAAGAACAAGGTATAAAGGAGTTGGGTTATGAGGAACACAAAATCTTAGTCGTCAGACCAGAAGAGTAGAGTACAATTGGGAAACTTACGCCTAGCTGAAAGGATAATATTAAAGCAAAATTTAGGAATGTAGCTTGCGTCTGTGAACTGAATTCGCATTGGGCGGAATAGGAAAGGATGGTGCGCTTTTTAAACACGGTTATAACCTAGCAGATCCCATAAAGCGTAAGATATTTGATCAGTTTACTGACTATCATCTTCTCAATAGACTTAGGTATTTAATACATAACGGAGAATTAATTACCGACGCTATAAATCGTCGAATATAGTACGTTATATTGGTATTTAAATTCCGTAGGGCTTTCGGTGAAGACGGTCGCGGCCTAAACGCTACTATATGCTGCTTCCGTATTTACCTGGATGTACTGGAAAGTGAGTCACGATATCTGGTCTGTCGCCAGAATTCGTGTCACAGCTCTGCCAGTTTCACGGTGACAACTCAGAGTTTCGGCAAGTAATCAGATAATGTAGGCCGTCCATTTAGGTGAAGAAACACTAAAAGATCTTCCGATTACAGGCCTAACAGGTGTTACAGAAGGGCGACCGTATGGATCCAAGATGCTTTGATTTTATGAAGGAATCAGATTTCATCTCCCTTCTTTTCTCTATAGCCCTTTGGACCTTGGCCGCGTTTTCAGTCTCTTAATCCTATACATAGTCGATAGGACTCACTAGGCGGGGGCTCAGCCCGTCGCAAAGCCGCTAACTACACACAGAGTAACATAAACACGGAATAAATGCAAGCAGATATCCATGCCTTGATTGGGATTCGAACCCACGATCCAAGCGTTCGTGCGAGCGAAGGCAGTTCATGTCTTAGGCCGCGCGGCCACTGTGATCGGTACTTGAAGAACACAGAGGAACATTAATTAAAGAAATTAGTGTTCTTTGAAGTTCTTTAGAATACCAGACAATGAGCTTAGCCCGTAAACACAGCAATCCCGATTGTTATACATCATCGTAAAAACCCTAATTGCAGTTGTGTCTCCATCTTTAGGCGAGGAGAATCCTGATCCAAATGAATCGTTTGAAAGAGCTAGTCTTCGCCAATGGGTCAGTGTAGCTCAGATAAATAAATTCACATTTAATCCCTTTGAAAATAATCCTGAAACATGTGCAACTGGGAACACAACCAAAGCGAACTGATATTGTTAAAAGGAATAGTAGTGAAGTAGGTTGGAAGGATATTAAACTGTTTAATACAAGTGTGTAATGGCGGAGTTCGGTATTGGCATTGTTATTCCATTAGTAGGAAATTACATGGTTCATATGGTCTTCCTATTAATTCACAGGTGAATACTGAGGATCTGAAAGAAGAGGAACGTTGAAATTCAAATTCGAGGCATCCGAGGTGTCGGCGACAGGTGACTGCTGGCGATTAAGATGGCAGCCAGAAGTGTTGATTGCAGTGTCGCGTCGGTAGCCACCCCTCCATGATACAGCCCGCATACATCACGTGAGTTCCGTCTCCTATTTATCATCTTATGGATAGATATGCCATTACATTAAACCTTGAAACACACAAAGCCTTAACCGTTCGAATCGTTCTAGAATATTCTGTGTGTGGTGACGTGTGCAAAGTTACAGATTCGCAGCTGTTTCCAAATCGTTACTCTTTCGGGAAATCAGTCGAAAGCGGTGCTATTTTATTGTTACAGAGATTTAGAAGCCCGATTAGTTTCTTCGTCGCTTTCCTTATTTCTAACTCATTTAGCTTACAAATCATCTCAAATCTCAATCTAAATAGGGTACGAGATATCGATAAGACTCTCGCCAGATATATAAATCGCTGCAGTGATCTGCTGATGCTGTCCGAATCCGTTGTCACCGTAGTTACGGTCCTATGCGTTGTGCTGCCATCTCTGAATAACTGTAGTACTCAGAATTACTGGGTTTCCGGACTTTGTCTTTCTTCCGGTATTCTAGAAAGTAGAAGACACATCGTTTCGGAAACTTCATCTGTTTCCGTCCTCAGGTGGGGAAGGTGAAACACCTACTCTGTTGGGTCCCTTAGGAAGAGCTAATCTGAAACTAGATTGGACCAATGATTGATGTAGGCTCATTTTAAGGGACCCAATAGAATAGGTGTTCCCCCTAACCTGAGGATGGAAGCAGATCCAGTTTGCGAAACGTGTTTTCTGATTTCTAGCATACTGGAAGATTGGCAAAGTCCCAGTAATTATGAGTGTTATACACCATCGTCAGAGCCTTTTAGAATCCACTCTAGCACTCTTTACAGAATGGTTGGTCTTAAACATTATAAGGGTAATGAAGTTTTAATTTGTCTATAATAAAGCGCTTATGATGTCCGAAGTTTGTGTTACCGATGTCAGCATATCAGGCTGCGAACCTTTGTGGCGCTCTTTACAGGACGTTCGCGCTAGTAAAGATTCCAAGGATAATAACCAACTAATCATTTTATAATACAGCGTCAGTGGTGTCTGAAGCTGCTATTGTCATGGCTCATGGTTACTGTAAAAGCACAGAAACAGAAGGCAAGTTGACTGTATACTGCTGCTATCTATGAACCATTGTGGCGTTGCTTACAGAGCAGCTTGGCCATAAGCAAGAAAGAGACAGGTTATATAGTGCAAATATTTTCTGAAAATAAATAACAGAAAATAAAAATATACGTTTGAAACCAAGTAACAAGTTCCGAGGTTGCATAAAGGAAAATATTACGCACCGTTGTTAAATATATCTAGTCAGTTGGCTCCCGACTGACTGCGCCAGAGGAAGACATCGCTGTTGGCATGCTGAACCAGTTCCAATCGGTCCTCATCGTCACTGTCTGTTTCTATAAGATCCTTCCTAACGATGACTTTGAATTAATTGTCGGTCTTCAAAATGGATCATTTCCAAGAGGTTTCTCCATTAAAACTGTGTATACAGGCATTCCTTGTCTCTCCGTACTAGCAGCATGTTCTGGCCTTTATAATGACAGTACGTACGTCTTGGCACCTGCATGCTACAAGGCTCCTGTTTGTGTAATATCCTCTCTTCCTCACCTACTTTATTATTCTTTGGTCCAAATACTTCTAATTTATGTGCTTTCTTGAAAGCAAAAGACCACATTTCATTCTAATGAAAAACAGCTTGCAAAATTGTTATTTTTTATATCCTAATGTTTGGCATTTTGCGAAGTATACGGAATAATGAAGTGGAGTGAACGTTAGTCGCTGGCTTCCCACCGCGGCGGCCCGGGTTCGATCCCGGGTGTGGTCAAGTGGGATTTGTGGGGGACAAAGTTGCGCTGGGGCAGGTTTTCTCCGAGTACTTCGGTTTCCCCTGCCAATCTTCATTCCACCAATTGCTCCACAATCACCCTCACCTATCATCTGGGGCTGGTACAATAGGCCAGAAGTGGCCGCAGTACAAGGGACTTAGTCCCACCCCACTAGCAATAAAAAGAATAATAATAACAAAACCTAAACTGAGGCTCGATCTAGAACTAGAACTATGCAATAACATAACACAGGTAACATGATAATGACATAAGTCAGTAGTATTTAGCAAAGGAAAATGTATCCTCAAGGGAGATGTTATGTTTATTGGAAACGTCCAGAGATTTGCAGATGTTGTTTGCAGCCATGATACATCTTGTTGAAGGGCTTAGTCTTGAGACATTACTGACGTTAAAGGTAGAAAAGTCTTTAATTTGCTTATTGGATACACGGAGACCAACAATATCTTTAACAGAACAAGAGTCAATTTTGTTCTTGAAGACGTTAATCAGAAATAAAGCGTCAATATTTTGTCGGCTGGAATAAAGCATTTTAAAGTGTAAATAATAATAATAATAATAACAATAACAATACTAACAATAATATACTTACTTATGTAAAAGGAGGTCGCTAGAAGGCGATGGAACGGTTGCAGTACTGCTTGGACTTCTCATGCACCCAAGATAACTGTAACATAAGTAAGATATACATCTCGTTAACATCAAATGTATGGTTAATTTTCAAGGCATGTTTTCTGCATCAAAATCTTACTGATCCATCACCCCAGCAATACGAGTATATATTGAAGTTTAGAGATTGACTGACTAATTCCGTGAAATATAGTTCTTCTCGAAAAGCCTGCAGTCGATCATCTGCTTAAGAATTTCCTTCCTTTTGTGGAACCCAAAATAGCGTTACAGTGCTCACAAGTATTTGCCACAGTACCCTGTACTGAATATAGTACACACCCTCATATTTTCGTTCCTTAGAGTCCAATTTAATATTATCCTCAAGTCTACACTAAGATCTCCTAAGTAGTACGTTCCCTTCCGCTTGCTCGGATAATATTTCGTATGAATTTCGCTTCTTCTCCGTATGTGTTATATATTCCGCCAATCTCATCCTGCACTATCGGCTCACCCTAATATTTGGTGAATGTATTATGACCGTAGCCGCCGGTCACGGTAGCCGAGTGGTCTAATTCATGTACTGACTTCTCTCGCTCGGAAGCTGAGATCGTGGGTTCTAATCCCACACAAGATATGGATGTTTGTTAGGTGTACGTGTTTATTCTGTGTTTGTGTTGTCTTGTATTTAGGTAGAGGCCTTGTGATGAGCTGATTACTCGTCCAAGGAGTCCTGCCGTCTGTAAAATGATCATGAAACTGAAAATTAAAGGCTAGGGCCCAAGGGGTCTGTAGAGTCAGCAAAAGAAAGAAATATGACCGTAGCCTACATTCTGTTGACGAGACAGATCGCACGGAGGCCTATTAAAAGTGGCGCTACAAAAGTCGTGAGGCGTATAAAGGATCCAAAGACACGCTTCCAATGATTTGACAGTTGGCACAAGTGCGGGTATATCCGGCTCATCAATAATCATCTTCGTCATCACTGCGACCTGGTGAGCGCATTCGTGAGCTGTTCCTGCTTCCATTTATAAATAGAAGGTCGATATTGTAATTTGTCATGTAGACCAAATCATTGCGCTACTTGTGCTAGTATGCTGACAGAAAATGATAGATCACCCTTGGTTTGGTCTCCAGCTGTCAACTGTTTTGATTTTTACACCTAGAACCAACGGTAAGCGAGCAATGCGGGACCAGTCAGTCCGTCAGCGTGCCCTGCTGGCTGCGACTGAATCCCACAATCCAAGATAAGCAAAAGGAGACGCGCGCGCAAACACGGACACACCGCGCCCTAAAGTCAGAGTTGCTAGGGCACAGAGGTGTTCTAAACGCCACATCTTATTCCATGCCATCACAAGACAACAGGAAAAACTTTCGAAAGTATCGTAAGCAACTTATTTTTTTGCTAATAATATGTAACGACTGTTTAACATTACAGCCCAACTATTTTTTTTTCCTTGGCACTACAGCCCCAGTGGGCCTAGGCCTACCTCCATGAAATTCTCCGTTCATTTTGGTTTTTCTAGATCTAGCACATTCGGTAGGACTCCTTGGGCGGGTGATCAGCTCGTCGCAAGGCCTCTACCTGTAGAAAAACACAGAAAAACGCACAAAATCATCCACGCCCTGAGTGGGATTCGAACCCACCATCCCGGCTTCTGAGCGAGCGAAGACGGTGCATGCCTTAGACCGCTCAGCTACCGTGACCGGCCTCCCAACTATTTAGTCTGTACTTATTATTACGTCTACTTACACAATTATTTGTTTACACCTGCCATTTGCTGATATACGTAACTTATTAATTATATTGTATCAGCATGAGTGAATAATAGTCTTAAATAGCATAAAGTGTTAACAGTTGCCAGAATTCAGAAAGTGTGATTTAATTATGCGTACTTTAGAGATAGTTGGACCCTAAAGGGGAATATTTGTACCCACGAGAGAGAACGTAACTGAGGGTAAAGAAAGTTTCATGATGAGAGCTATAAAATTTGTATTCATAAAATATATATACCGGTATTTCGTATAATTAGGGTGAAGTAAAATGTGGTGGGCGGAACATTCAGAACTCGTCGGAAAAATAAAATTGCATACAGAATTTTTTCTCTCAAAGTCAACATATCACGCCATTTTTGTGTTGGACACTTGACAGTCGCCATGCGACAGAGTCGCAGAGCCTGCCAACAAAGAGAACCTTCAGAGCCACCGAAGACTGTGTCCCCACACATTGCGATGGTGCGATTATGGTGGATCTCCAGTGATTGCTCTGTGTGTAGGAGACTCTAAGTTATGTGAAACATTTCACACTGCTTGACTGTCTAAATATATGCACGCATTTAATGTAGTCACGCCATAATGGTGGCCCTGTCATGATGGCTTGGTGTACAGGACGCCTCCTCAGTGTCGCTTAGTCGGTTGTGCATGAAACAGGGGCTGACGGCTCAAAAGCTTCCGATTAAAACGGTAACAGTGCAACCGCCTCAGTAAACATGTCGAACACTTAAAGAGAGATACTTGTTGGTTCATAAAAAGGTAGGCTGTGTTCTATTGGCCGGTTACAGTGGCCGCGCGGTCTAAGACATGAACTGTCTTCGCTGTTGGGGGGTGAGGGGGGGCATAACACTAGCAAGGTGATCTCATAAACCCGCTATTATATTTTCAAAACAAGGAAAGCGGTATAAACATTGATATGCAGTTCTTGGTTTAAATATCAGGCAGCATCTTACCGCGCCAGGAGAGCTTTCAGTCTTTTAATAACAAGAATACATTGGTAGTCGTTAACAAAATACATTAATGTATAAATTCGTCATTACTGGAAGGTCAGTGAAGCGTCAAGTCCTGTCTTACAAACACGACATCTGTGAATTCCAGAACATTTCCATACTTAGCAGCATGTTAATATAACGTTTGTCGGTTCTCTTTCAGGTTACTAATACTAACCTTCAGGAAGTGAGGGAACATTTTAAGTGCCCTCCCTCCCTCCCCTTCAGTCATTCAATTGTATCAACAGTCATGTGGTGGCATAGATAGCCTGCCTCAGATACACTCGCCAAGTTTCCTGATGTAACGTCGGTTGTCTATAATATGTATAAGTTGGCATGTTTCTTTTTGCCTGACTGATTTTTTGAATAATTCTTGTAATTATCGTGAGGTGAAGGAACAGCTGCCAGCCGAATACAACGGCAACAGATAGCTATAGATAGGCAATAAGCTGGCCTTGCAAGCCGTCTGTCTCACTTACTCAATAATAGCAAAACAGACACAGACAAATATAACTGCTAGGGGGAAAACAGGGATGGAAGATATGAGAAAGAGACGGCAAGATTACTGTTATCGCAGACTTTGTTCATATGAGACGAAAAACGTTGGGAATTAAAAATAGCGTGGGGCTATTTCTTCGATATATCTACGGTCGGTGCAGTTAATAGACCCTGAGAACGTCAAGGGTATGTCATGTATTCCTAGAACCTGGAAATGAACATCACTGTTTCTTGAAGGTGAAGCAAAGGAGTGAAGCGTGTACTAACAGTGACTTGTACCATTCCTCCATGCTTTTATGACAGTTATTATTAGTATGGGCAGGTCCGGCTCAGTAGAAGTCTATAATAACTCGCTACAGGCTTCATGACTCCGGTTCGACTCCTGACAGCGTCCGAACAGGCTCTGAGGCTCACTAAGCATTCCTCTTCAATGGATAACAGGTGTTCATTCCCCGGGTTTAAGGCTGTCGGAACGTGAAACTTACAATGTACATTCTTAACAATACCAGGTAACCTGTCAACTCGTAGATATATTGTTGTTGTTGTTGTTGTTGTTATTATTATTATTATTATTATTAACCCGAATTGAGGAGCTATTTCGAGGAAATAGCGGCTCGGATCTAGAAAACCGAGAATAACGGTCGTGAGGATCCGTTGTGCTGACCACGCGACACCCTCTATCCGCTAGAGTTTGCACTAACTTCGCCGACGGTCGCTCGGTCGGTATAGTTCGCTTGCGGACTACAGGTCACGGAGTTTTTTTAATATTATCCCGTGTGGAGGTGGATTAGAATATTTCACCGCAGCCTTGCAAATCAGAGAAGGCGACGAAAAGCGAAGCCGTTGCCTGGCGTTATAACTGAGCCACCCTGTCACTGAGGGACATAAATACAGAAACCTGGACCTCTAGGTTGGGTGTTGAACGCAAGGCTCTTTAAAAATTACTACTGCGAAGTCCAAAGAAGTGAAAACCGGATGTTACAAATGACGACGGAATTGACAAGTCTGGCAGAATCTTCTATGGAAGGCTATGGCTCAGAAAAAGCTGTTTGCCAATTATTATTATTATTATTATTATTATTATTATTAGTAGTAGTAGTAGTAGTAGTAGTAGTATCAGCAGCAGTGAGATTAGTAACTATGGGAAAGTAAAGAAAGTATTCTTGTGCTTAATTATTTAATTTCTATGCCATAAAGACATATGAGGGAGTGGAGGTTTAGCTCCACTACTGTTGATTTAGGCACTAGATGGAGCTTCACGCCCAGGCAGCTTTACCCACGGGGAATTTGCCCCCGGTGCCCGCTTGGATAGGAGGTTGGCTGGGACCAAAAGCTATCTGGACGTGCAGACCGACTCCTTCTAGTACTCGTAGTATCTGTAAGCCTGAGAGACTGTAAGCTCTCCATTATCACGTGAGGAACGAGATTTTGTACCCATGCTCGGTGTCTCTGTGTTTTTCTTTGTCTTGATATCTGATTCATTAACTACATGTACGAGAAAACATATGCTTACGTACCTATATAACGTAATGTATCGGATTTGTTTACGAATTTGGACCGTTATTATAAATCCATCTCGACACTTGACTTTGCTGGTTGCTTTTCTCTTAATTATTAATAATTCTGTGCACTCATTTGTGCAAGAAGTGTTTCTGAAATCACCAACCGTTCTATTTAGTAGCGGATATGCCCCACTAATTCATAGCGGTACTCAGATCAAACAGTGGCGATGTATTCTGCGGTAGATTCGGAATGTTTCATTTGTCCTATTAAATTAATTAATTTCACATAAACATAAGAACGTTAGCAAAAATAATTTTATCCACTGAACATTGTTTCATCATCTGTCTTGTGTACACAAATCTGCTTGCTCAAGATATGATTCACATGGCCATGGTCTGATTACGCATCATACAACGGATGATATGCACCGGTATGGAACACACAGAAACTGTGCAAGCTATGTACTATAACGCGTGTTTAAAATTGCTCGGGCCCGAACTGTTGATCTCGTGACGACTGTTGCAGGTCATGAGAATGTTATTCTTCGTTCACTGCGGATGCGTCACTGTTCACCTTATTCTTACAGAATCTGTTTCCTCCACTGTTGCGCGGCCCATACCTTCCTCCCAGCTATGATCCTGATGAAAGTTTGAAGGTGGGGTAAGAAAATGAAGTTACAAGTGTGCGGAGACAAGACCTTGAAGAGAACATTAATGTGTAAGAAATAGAGAGAAATTCAGCTAGTATTTGCTGTGACAAACCAGCGAGATTACTTGTAACTATAACTGAAGAAATCTGTATTTCTTCCAGAGAGAAAAAGTGATATATACGTATAATGATTAGTGTAACATACTTAATTGCATAAAAAGACGAAATTCGCAAATTACCAGAACACTGCAAATTGACTAAACCATATTACAGGTTAATATTAGAGTCAATTTTACCGACCACATAACATATTTTTATTATTATTACACTACATGTTTCGACCTCAAGAGGTCATCCTCAGGTGTACGAACACAGCTGTATAATTACACGCAATGATATTTGTAAAATTGACTCTAATATTAATTAAATACACAACAGGATGCAAGAAACAATTAAAGTCATATTACAGGTTATTCCTCAAACAATCGACAGTTATCATCTAGTCAATTAAGGAATCCAAATGTTCATTACCGTCGTAACAAAATGTCCACCATTGGGCTGTTTTATCGGTTCACTACAATTCTTAATTTTTAGAACCACCTACCTTTACGTCTTTCTCTCTTCATTGTAGGTATTACTGGCATAATGCATGCTACATGTCCCTGATCTCATCCTTATTGATATCATCACGCTAAGGATATTAGGTGCACAGTACGAAGTTATTCTGGCGAACTCGACTAAACATATATGTATATTTAGTCATTGGAAATTGACAGCAAAGTCTCTCAGTGTCTGCTACTGAGTTGTGTAAAGTCAGGGTCAAGTTTACTTAACCGTTCCTCTGTTATTTGATGATACAGCTTCAAGGAAGCTTGTAACAGCTTTCAGTATGGAAGAAATACGATAATCGTATAATCGTCTGAAGTAATGAGAAGTAAAGAGTAAGAGTTATAGCCTGTTTCAGGTCTATTTTGGCATTCATTCGGAGGAACTGAGGAAAATATGAAATGTATTATTTAGGGTAATCGGCAATTCGACCAAGATTCAAAGCCGATGATTTCCAAATAAAATTCCAGAGAGAGAGAAGCATACCAACCTGATTTCTGCTACAGTAAGTGGCAAATATTTGTTTGCATATTTCTTCAGAAATGAGTATGTTTGGGGGGAATTGTGTGCACGCCTACAAAGAGACATACATACTTTAGCAATTATAAGGAGCCGGGATAGCGCAGTCGGTATAGCGACTGGCTACGGACTGGACGAAGGATGGGTCGAAGTTAAGTCCCGGTAGGGTCAAGAATTTTCTCTTCTCAAAACAGTCCAGACCGGCTCTAGGGTTCACCCAACTTCCTATCCAATAGATACCGGGGACCCTTTCCTCGGGGGTAAAGCGGCAGGGGCGTGAAGCTGATCATTCACCTCCTGCTAGTACCGAGGTCAAGAAAACGTGGATATATACATTCGCTCCCCCCATACGCCTTCATTTGTTGAGCTTAATTCGTTGAGTACAGGGACAACTTTACCTTACTTATAATGAACCCCAAAATGGGCAAATACCACATTACTTCGAATATAAGACGCCCTCGAATGTAAGACGCATCCAGTTTTTTGAATGTGGGTTTCAGGAAAAAATTAGAAAGGCGCACATTCTTCAAATTTAAGACGCACCTAAATTTTGCAACAAGAAAAAGTGTGTAAATTGTGTGTCTTATATTCACAGTAATAGGGTATTTCCTATGCTACTGTATAACATTCACAATGGTACACACGATACACATTACTTAAAAACATTGGTACTTTTGCTACGAATTGATGTCATGTTAAAGTTAAGTATTGTACTTGTGATTTTTCAATAATACAAAGTTTCTATATTTATGAAAATATTCTAACAAAAATTAATTTAACACAAAAAGAATACAGATTATTAAATTCTGTCAATTGGTTTGATTTCTATACTCCTTTAACAATACATAATAATAATAATAATAATGAAAGGAACTTCAATATGCTAAGCTGTATTTCAAGGCAGAGTGACATGGCGTGATATTACAGGGAAAACAGTAACAGAGCAGTAACAGTCTTTCATTAGACCATTATCTAAAACTCTGTGTCCGCCATATTGGAAGCTAGCGTGTTATGGACGTGTTAATCTCCAGCGATCCGTGGTAATCTACACGTGGGCATCGTCTGATGTCCATTGGCCGCAGCAAAGGTAAAGTCGAGTTCAGTCACCATGGCTACATCCGGTTTATTCCTACGCTATGAGGCGAGAGAAAAACGAAAAGGAAATTGTAACCGTTGCACATCAACGATTTCGGAATTTTAAAAGTTAAGTATGAATGTATAAGGGGTGGGCCTTCTTGGTCCTTGCACCGCGACCACAGTGATCTATTGTGCCTCAAAAAGTTAAGTAAATATGTAGACTATGTGGTTTAATGTGTGTTTTAGTAGAAGAGGAATAGAAAAAATTATATATAAGTCCTACCGTTTTTAAGAATAAGATATTTCGCTTACTGAGAGAAAGACCTGGTTACAAAACAAAGCAATCAGCATTCTGCCACCTTCTTCCCCCCTTGACCCTTTACTCTCTCTCTCTCTTCTTGTATTTTCAATTTTGGTTTCCAGTTAGTGTTATGGAATCGTTCGAAATGTGGCAAAGTTCATATTTTTGGAATGACTGTAAAAGATAAAAAAATTTACTTTCTCAAAGAAGTTAACAGCTTATTAAAATAGTGGACTTAAAACCTGGATAAATGAAATTTATTATTAATGAAATTAATAATGCAATTCAAGTTGTGACTCTGACAATATGTGTAATGTACTGTTGCAAGTCTGTTTACACTACGCAGAGTCAGAAATTCTGATTATGTAGGCGTGGCCATTACATTCATTTATTGCTATGTTTATTTAAATAAATAGCAAAACATATAAACTAATAAGCCACGCCACATAAATTATTTCTTATTGTAGCTTATTGAATATTAATCAATTTCATAAATATTTCAAGCAGAAGTAAATCTTATTGACACGTCTTTTTGTGAGTTTTATTTTATACGATTAAATATTTTGGAGAAAAAACCTTAAAAATCAATGTGAGATTTAAGTTTCTGACTGAGATGATTATATTCAAGGATGACATCGTGTGGTCTGGTAGAAAAATTCACTATGCTTGTTACTCTTCAGCCTTGAAAATGGAGACCATACACGGTACCTACGAAACACCGACAAACTTCTACCAGACTACTCAGCGTCAGATCCCAGAAGACAGTAGGACCTGCAATTGACGACGTCCATTTCGGGCTAAAAATGAAATTGTAACCGAAGCAGTCGTTACGTGCTAAAATTCCATTGTGTCACAAACACTGTTGCCTAATTTAGTATAAATCCGTCGATTAGTTTCGGACATGAAACTTATCGACCGTTTGACATGATCTCCCTGTTCGGTTCATCTTAAGTAACTTATTCAAAAATCGGATTATCTCTTGTAACTTTCGCCGTAAGATATTAAAAATTGAAATATTTGCATTATGTAGCATGACTAGCTGCTGAGAATATTTTGACCCAAGAACGTTGGAATAATTTGAGACTGGAGAAAATTGCGCAATGAGGAGCTTTATAACATGTACTGCTTGTGACATGCAATTAGAATCATCAAATAGAGAAGGATGAGATGGGTAGGCCATGCGGCACGCATGGGAGAGAAGAGGCATGCATGCGAGGCTTTGGCTGGAGAACCTTAAGTAAAGAGACCTGTATTAAGACCTAGATATTGATGGGGATAATACTAAAATTGACCTTAAAGAAATAGAATGGATTGCAGTGTTCTGGCTCGGGATAGAAACCAGGGGCGTACTTTAGTGAACAGGGCAATGACCCGTCAGGTTCCATATAGTTTTGGGAATTTCTTAAGTATCTGAGCAGCTGTTGGCTTCTCAACAAGAACTCGTCTCCATGGATTGAGTTAACTAATTAAGTACGTGTGAGTTGAAAAGATGATTGGTATAGGTTCTTATATATGATTGAATGAAGAATCTGAGAAATAAGTCTGTGACGAAGGTATTGTGACATATTAGCTCAAAGCAACAATTGTGGAGTCACAACAGCCGGCCGTTACTAGGCAGGGGCCCGTAAACAACAACAGAGGAATAGCGTTTTCTGCGCAGTCCATGCCGATGTCTGCGCACGCAACAATGAAGTAAATCATGCCGTCGCTAATCAACAATTACACTTTAACAGAAAAACTGTTTCCTGCGTGGCCCGTGTCGGGACTATATAATGAGTTCAATTGAGTCTTGAAGAGCAGTTAGATAACCTCTGGGGTTCAGGCAATGAGAACAGCTGCTGTTAGAAGCTGGTAGCTGAGGCACGGGGAAAGTCCGCCTTTGGAAGCCGCTACCAAACAACAGCTAATGAAGGCTGTAACCGATTAAGAGGACCTAGTGGGTCATATAGTAATTCGTGAAGTATAATAAGGGGTTGAATATGTGTGCAATAAATCCAGCTACCAATCCGAAACCCGTCTATAGACACTCTTATCACGTGACAGGATATTAATACAATTAGTATGTAGAAGCGTTCATTTTGTATATAAATTGTGATGGCACTATTAGTACATAAAGAGCATTTGCTGGCGATGCAACGTCAGTTTAAAAGAATTTATAGAAATGCAATTACACGACACGTGCAATGTGTGGGTTCATAAATCTTTCAACGGCTGACAATTGTACAGGTCTTAAAACCGCGGGCTGGCAATTAAGACAGTCGGATAACGTAGAGTTCAAGCGATTCCTTCTACAAAACTGATTTTATTGATGGATGAGCGGTGTGATTGCGACATGTCACCTTCTAACGTTATTTATCGTCACGGAAGTAGTTACACCAAACTCCGTGCATACTCCGAAACGCACGCTCCACATTTTAAACGTTTCTGTATTGAACTCGAACTGTTACTTCTTGTCAGTCCGTCTGTTGACTGTTTTGATGGTTGTGTTGTTGGTAGGTTCATCCGGGTTTGGGTGTTTGTTTGGAATTTGACTGGTTCACAAAAATTTAAAGACCTTATATTAATTGCGAGGGGACACGCTGTAGCGTAGTTGCTTGAGGCACTATGCTACAAGCCGGAAGGTCGCGGGATCGAATCCCGATAAGGTGGATTTTTTCAATTAACCTAATCCTTCCAGCCGCACTATGGCCCTGGGATCGACTCAGCAACTAACAGAAATGAGTACCAGGAATATTTATTGGGGGTAAAAAGCGGCCGTCGTGTAAGGCTGACAACTTCACCGCCATCTGTGAGCAGATTGTATAGAAAATGTGGGAGCCTCACAACTCAATGGACCTTCACGGCCTGTTACGCGGATAGCTCGGGGGGGCTCGGCTTTGCGCAACATGTCACAATATTAATTGCAGACATTACTTTTCTTCAAAAATAATGTTTAAATTAGATTATTTTAAGGGAGGAATGTGTTTTGGCATATTTTAAGGCGATAATCTAACATTTAGGTATAAAAATATAGAAAGTCCCATCTCGATGGCCGGCACATCGGCTGAACCTCGAATCCAGTGATCGGCGTTGAAGGGATTCAAAATATAAAATTGTCTCTACGAATATTCTTTCTTACATGTTTTCAGTAAAATGTCGGTAAGACGACAGTGGATCCCTCCCTAGTCTTGTACGTATTGCTTATGATTTTTAGCATATTTTCCGTACATGATTTAGATATTCCGGTTTTATTCCTTAGTCTTCAATTGTTTCTCCATTTCTAAGATTGATTTTTACTTATATTTCTTCAGGAGCTTATACAAAAGCATAACAAATCTTGAATCAATTATGAATAAAGAAAGGCAAAGCTGTCCCTGTAACAGGCCGTGGAGACCCATGGAGTTCTGAGACATCGAGACTCTAGATATTCGGCTCACAGATTGCGGTGAAGTTGTCAGCCTTACGCTCCGGCTGCCCTTTACCCCCCAGGAAGATTCCTGGTAGTCATTTCTGTTAGAGGCTGAGTCGACCCCAGGGCCATAGTGCGGCTGGAAGGATTAGGTCAATTAAAAAAAATGCAATGACCTCATAGGGAAATGAAAACGTGACCTTCCATCTTGTAGCATAGTGCCTCAATCAACGAATAATGTATGATAAATCGTTGTGGCCTAATTTAACCTTTCAAAGACAAGAATTGCTACAATAAATTATTTTAAAGTTAGAAACTCTGAATTTTAACGACATAGTATCTCCGTGTGTTTCGTGTGATTCTGAGAATCATCGGTGATTACTTCCTTAACATCATAAAATGATCGATCTTCGTAATTGAGACAAGGTGAATTTTATAAACACTATGTAGATGAATTTTGGGCTTCGGAGGATTACAGTAGTATTTAATCAATAGTAAAAGATAGAGTTGTAAATCCCATCAGGGAATTTTTATTATTATTGAAACGGGGCTCATAACTATCATTACAGAAATAACTACTTCAATATACCCCTTTAATATTATCCTATCTAGCTATATGTCTCCAGATTGGCCTCTTCCCTTAAATTTTTTCCGTCTTATATTGTTCAGATTATCCCCATTTATTTCGCTTGGATCCTGTAACCACTGAAAATTGACTTGTTTCTTTTGGTCTAATAATTCTGAGCATCTTTCATCGAACCATGGCTTATGCTTCCTCAGTTCAAAATAACCTAGACGTTCTTTGGCTGATATTCTGATATTCTGATATTCTCTCTAATAGCTTCCCAAGCTCTATTAATATCCACCTCAGCGTTTAAGTTTTCCAAAGCTGCGACCCTACGCATTTGAGATTTCAACACGTTACTGCTCCATACACTCTTCCTCGTTTAATTTCTTGAGATTGAACCTAAAGAACAGGCCAGGATTAAGTCAGTGTAATAATATCATAATAATAACATTAACAGTAATCATCAAAATCTATATTTTACAAAATTTTTCACGCAAATCTTGAAAACTTTATTGCGAAATCTTCTATTGTCATTAATTTTCTCTGTTGAAAACATTTTTCATATAGGGTCCGGAAATATTTCATTGCGGGAAGGAAGGCAGTTTCTGCTTGACCCCTCTCATTTATAGACGAAAAACGAATTTGCATGCTCTGTATCCAAATTCCCAGTTGTAACCCTAAACAAGAATGAAGCTAACTAACTCCATGGAGAAGGCCGCGCCATAGCTAAAGCTGTTAGTCGCTGTCTTCCCACCTCGGCGGCCCGGGTTTGATCCCGGGGTCTGGTTAAGTGGGATTTGTGATTGACAAAGTTGCGCTGGGGCAGGTTTTCTCCGAGTACTTCGGTTTTCCCTGCCAATCTTCATTCCACCAGTTGCTCCACAATCACATCTGGGGCTGGTACAATAGGCCAGAAGTGGCCGCAGTACAAGGGACTTAGTCCCAACCCACTAGCAATGAAAAAGAACTCCATAGAGAAGCGTACTTCTTCAGAAGCTGAAATTTTCACAACTGTTCAAGAATTTGTACGCCTTGTATGAACCAAATATTCATCATTGGATCATGTTCAGACTCAGACGATACTAGTCAAAATGTGACGCCAAAGCTGAAACCCAAAATAGTATCACGTCTATTAATGACTTTTAGACGTAGTTTGGATTGGCGGATCTATTTACTGGATATTCACACGTCGTAAGTACAAGTCATTGTAACACGCTGAGGATAACTGTAACCAAAATACACACACAATTGCAACATTCTCAAGATTTCTGTAACTATAACACACATGAAATAACGTCTTCAGCACTTCAGATACTCAGCTGCCTCCTGAACTCTCTTCGTCTGACCGCCTCACACACAACTCTTCCACGGCATGAATCCATCCTTTGCTCTCACCTGGCCCTTCAGCCAACTGCGTATCACACTGTTTCCAGCAGTTGCTGTTATCGCGTTCATCCGTTGCTGTGCTTTCAACAATTCCTTGCCGTGGATTTCGGCTATAAACAGTTACATTTATACTGCGTGTAGTGAACCATAGTAACTAGAACCGTTGTGTAGCAATGGACGCCTATTCTTGTAGTGCTTGGGAATGGGTTCACCTAGCCGTTGGCTGGCAATGAACGTTTGCTCCGAATTCACTATTCCGGCCCTCATGCGTCATGTCACAATAGACAAAATTAACAATTACAGTTATTCCTCACCTCATCAGGAGCTAGGATAGCGTAGTCGGTATAGTGACTCGCTACTGGCCAGACGACCGAGGGGTCGGAGTTCGAGACACTGTAGGGTCAAGAATTTTCTCTTCTGCACTTCATCCTGACAGCTTCTGAGGTTCACACAACCTCCTTTCCAATTAGTACCGGGGCTCTTTCCCTGGGGGTAAAGCGGCCGAGGCTTGAAGCTGACCACTTACACTCAAACTAATGCCAAGGTCAAGAAAACGTGGATCTATACATCAACTCCCTCATATGCCTTCATGCCGTAGCGCTCAATTGATTAAGCACAGGGATAAATTTGCCTTTTACCTCAACTTATCATTGTTAGACTTACACCAGTACAAAAAGTTTATCTTCCCATAGGTTGAAATAAAAGAACGTATATATGATTTTCCTTTCTCATTTCGGACGTTGTTTTTCTAGACAACTTGTATTACCTTTCTTCCACGGTCGTGTAACTGCGGAACTATTCCTTAATACAGTATGGTTCAGTGAGTCCACTGCGATGTTGTTACGCTGCCGACTGGCGGTGAGGCCATATCCGGTTACAATTAATATTACCCTTATAATTAATTCTATTACTTACAGATCCGTGACGTAGAAAACCACGTATAACGACCCCTTCTGGGGGACTTTTTAAGTGAGATTATAGAGTACTGTCACGTGATAGAGTGACTACAGACGGAGTTTGGATTGGTGATCGTATTTATTGGACACTTACTCTTACAAATGACGACGGCAGGCTCATTGAGGTACACACTTCAGAGATCACTGTAACTACAGCACACATAGCCGTTGTTTGGTAGAGGCTTCCAACGGCGGGCGTTCCCCTTTCTCTGCGTTCCGGAACTCTCTCCAGCCTCAACTAGCAACTTGTCTCTTATCGCAACTGCAACTCTCAATCTACTCAACCATCCAGGCTACCTCACACCAACTTCCTACTCTTCTAATTGCCGCCTCAAAACTGTCTCACAACAGCAGCTGGACTTCATTATATAGCCTAGGCACGGGCAGCACAGAAAAGTCTCTATTATTATTATGTGTTGCAGGTGGAAGGTGTCCACAGAGCTGTTCCCTAGCAACGGCTGTTGTACTGTCACCTGTTTACATAGCTCCTACTTGGCAATGGGTCTACACGTCACAGTAAACATTTCGTTAAATACAGGATATCTTTGCCTAATATTTCATAAGCTACAAAGTGATAAATTGTTATAACAAATTTCTTGAAAACCTCTTAGTTACTCAGTCAATCAACAATATCCACCCTCATACAGAAGTCGCAACGTTGTGATAGTGATCACAAAAGACAGCCAACTGATCGTTTCCTGAGCCACTTGAATCTAGTCCCCACCTGTACAGCTCATGTCTCTGAGATAATTTTTCACATCCTCTCGTCTACGCTTGGATCTTCCACGTGACCCCTCTTCTTTAAGCCTTGTCTACCAAATTTTTAATTTTCTTGCAAAAAATGGAATTTATACCGTGTAATGTAGGTGAAATATAATATTAAAATAGATGTTAGAGAAGTAGGATGGGGTGGTATGGACTGGATTCATCTGGTTCAGGATAGTGACCAGTGGTGGGATTTTGTGAACATGGTAAAGAAACTTTGTGTTCCATAAAACGTCCGGATATTCTTGAGTACCTGAGCGACTGGTGCTGTCTCAAGAACTCAGCTCCGTGGAGTTGCATGCACTGAAGTAAGGACAGCGTTTTGAAATTCTTCTCTTCGGCTGATGTCAAATTTAACCGCAGACACAGTCAAGTACGTACAGATTACGGGGTTGCTTGCCTCGCCAGCTGCTGAAAGAGAGGAGGCCCGTCTAGTCAACCCTAAGACTGGAATCATCTTAATTCTGCATTTAGTATGTAGAATTAAACCCACAGAATGAAGATTCTGTCTTATTGCAGATGTGGACAGTGTCTCTCAACTGTCATTTTGATCAACATCCAACTGGAAAAAATTTCTCGCCACTTCCGTCTTGATCCAGTAATAATATTTCTAAGTGATGAAGTCTGCAGTCTTTAGAAACCTAACTCCTCCGAGCAGAGTTCTTGAGAAACTACCACTCGTTCAGCTAATCAAAAAATTATCCGTCAGTATTTGTACCTGAAATTTCTTTACCGTGTATACAGGAGCCCAATATTGAATCCTGTTCTGGGCAAAAAGAACTCAGTGTCCACAACCTCATGCCCTAAAAAAACTCCGTGACTTTAGTCCACAAGTGAACTATACCAACCGAGCGACCGCCGCTTGTCTGCGAAGTTAGTGCGAACTTTAGCGGATAGAAGGTGTTGCGTGGTCGGCGCAAAGAATCCCCAAGGCCGTTAATTTCGGTTTCCTAGACCGGAACCTCATGCCCTATCTCCTCGAAAATCAATTTTAATATTATCTTCCCTACGACATCTACGTATACCAAGTAATCTCTTTATTTAGGATTTCCAACTGAAATTTTGTCTCTCTATGGAGTGGCAATGAATCAGTCGCTGGTCGTTGACACGAGGCTCTTAGATTCGACTTGGATCGTGTTTCTTGGAAATTAAACTCATTGTATACATACTGGAAAATGGACGTAAATATTTGAAAAATATTAAGGTGTAAAGCCGTTAATTAAATGTTTATAAGGCGAGGAATTTGTGAATTGGAAGACGAATGTAAGGTGACCACATCAAATATACAATGGAGATGGAATAGATTTATAAAATTTAATAAATATGGCTGATTCAGGGCACATTTATCGTGTCCTTATGCCAGATTCTCTTGTCCTCATACATCCCACCATTTCTGTTCCTTCCGCATGGTTTCTGAATGTGGTCCGTACAATATTAAAAATCGACAGGGCACGTAGCTCAGGCTGGAGAGACAGAGTATGAGTGCAAACTTCTGGTGCAAGAACTCCCTAAAACGGTTACTTGGAAGACCAGAGAGGAGATGGAAAGATAAAAGTAAGATACAGTTGCCAATGGCTGGCTTTGAAACAATCAGTATTGAAACCTCAGGTTCTACTAATTTAATTATTTAATTAGTAGTTGGTTGTTTAATTAAGTAGTTAGTAAGTTAGACTGTTATTTACTCAGATTATGAAGTGCTTAGTTAGCTATTTACAAAGCGAATATATGTTTTAGTTAGTCAACCAACCAGTCAATTGCTCAGTTATTTACTCGGTTTATTAATTACTCACTTAATTATATTTAGTTCGTCAGTGAGTTTTCAGTAAATCAGTCAGTAAAGTATTATATTATTTGGTCAGCTAAATGTCTAGTCACTTAATTTGTTATTACTTCGTTACTTATTTACGTTTTAACCAGTTCTTTAATCAATCAGTGATTAGCCCAATACTAAGTTATTTAATAAGTTTGGCGTCCAGTTACTTAGTCACTCATTTAGTTAATCAATCGATTTTAATGTGTTATTTTATTGGTCAGTAACTTAATACGATAAGAGACGGTTAATTAATTCTCTTGTTCTTTAATTACCTATATAATTAATCAATCAGCTTCTTACTCAGTCAGTAAAATAATTGGCTTACGTAATTACTTACTCATGGAGCTGAGCCCTTCTTGAGGAGAAGCCAAATCTGCAGCTACTCAAGAATTTCCCAGCATTTTATGGAACCCGAAGGTTCATTGCCGTGGTAAAAAGAGCCCTCCACTGTTCCCCATCCTGAGCCAGATCAATCTAATCCACAACATCCCATCCTATCTCTCTAAGATCCATTTAAATATTGTTCACCCACCTACGCCTTGGTCTTTCCAGTGGTCTCCTTTCTTCATCCTTTCCCACCAATAATTGGCTATTTAGTCGATTAGATTTTTGATTAGTCGGATGGTATTTTCAAGTGACAAACGTTCCTCCTTTAAGTTGTCCGGAAGTCATTTCACACGCTTCTGTTTTTTCCCCGGTGGTGGCGTGAAGACGTGTGTTTCTAGAGTGTGGTGTGGGCTTACAGACCTCGTAATTTAATTTTTAATGAAACTTTTAGCCTTAGTTGTTGAGCCAGCAGCAACAATTCTTAATGTGAATAACGTCGGATTCTATAGCAAGTCGCTGCTTGTTGCTTGTATAATGGCATGAGCAAAAGTAAAAATGGATTTTCTTCTTTTGGCAATTAGAGATTTTGCGAGATATCTTGCAATAATGAAAATTTACGCTACTCATGCAGATAATAAACAAACCCCAGACTCCTCCTGCACCCCACCACCACCACCAACATATTTTTTAGCCTTTTGAAACTGATTTTAAGTACAATATGAAAGTATGGTTTGGCTTCAACCAGATCACAATTAGATCCAGTGGTGGACTCCTGTCGAAACGGCAGTATCGTCTGGGATGTGAGCCGCAGAGTGTGGTAGAAGTTCAGTGGCGTATCGGAGGAACGTACTATCTCCATCTTCAGGGTCAGAGCGCAAGCCAAGCTAGCAAAATCAACAAATAAGCAACAGTTCCTCCGAAATGTCGGTGAATTTCCACCAGACTACACGACGTCCCATCCCAGAATATAGTGCTTGTCGCAGTCACTGCTGTGACAACATGAAATCCAAGAATGAATGTTCGGGTTCCATAAAAGAGGCTTAAATTCCTGGTCATCTGAGAGAAATTAGCTTCTTCTGTTTAGCAGTTAACTGATAAAGACTCTTCCCCCCAAAGGTGTCTTCACCTTGTCGTGGTGGTGGGGCTTGCGTGACTCTGTGACCTGGAGAGCTAAGCCGGCGGTAGTTCAACTACCGGTAGGGTCACCCATGCCAGAAAAGTCAGAGGATACAATCCAGACTAAGAGAGATATATGGTCCTCCAAGTTGGGGTTGGGCATGAGGCTGACAATCTCATTCCGTAAGAAGAATTTGTTCAGAAACCTAACAACCAGCCTCGGGTCATCATGCGTGGGTCCATTCCTATGGCAGCAGGCACTGGTCGTGGAGACTGGTTGTAGAGGCGGCCAAGGCTCACCCAGGGCTGTAGCGCCGAGTGGTAGGTAGGTAGGTAGGTAGGTAGGTAGATAGATAGATAGGTAATCAGACCCTTCGATGTCGTTCCCACAGACCGCGAGAAATTTCTCGGACCACTCGAGCGTTATGATCCTGGGTTCATAATTCGCTCGATGCGTGGATGTTATGGTCTTTCTCCGGTGCCTTGCTTAGATGCCGTCTAGCTTTCGTCTGATTCTCCGTCAAGATGTCCCGCAATTCGCATTGCTCTCCGTTAAGAAAACTTCTAGATAAAGACGTCCACGACTTCAGCCGCACAATAACGCCAGTGAAGACGAACCCCAAAATGCTTGTAAAATCCAGTTCTTCTGCTCCTGATTCTAAAGCATTTCCTTAATCCGTTACATAGTTCTAAATTCCTCTAGACCGCAAAGTTGAAAGGCATGTCAAATATAAAATACAGATTCAGTTCGTCAAAGTTAATGTCTAACTGTTGTTGTTTCAAAGATACTTCTAAACTCTTATATTATTACATTCTTATTGCAGTAGGTACACGGTAATGCGGAATTAATTAATCCGCTTTTTTATTGCCTGTCTTGTCACTGAGCTCTACATAAACAGGTCGAAGAATGGGATACTGTGGTAGGAATCCTCATACAGAATAAAACTGTTAGACATTCACTCAGCCGAAATAAGAAGCCTAATTACCTGGTAATTATCAACTAACTAATTAACTGACATCAGAAATAGTTACTCGCTTACGTAGTGCTAATTAATGTTACGAGAAATCCAAGTCTAACAAGCAAATTGGACAAATGCTCTAGATGTTCAGTTCATTTCACATTTTTACAGCTACTTTCCCTTAGATTCATTTTAATAATATCCTCCAGTCTGTGTCTGAGTCTCCTAAGTGGCCTTTGAAAGGGCTTGTATCATTTGTTTTACCCATGCATATCTCTGGGCCATTCTGTATTTTAATATCGGAAGCAAATAATGCTAATTATTATTTCTCATTTCATAAGTTTTTCCATTCCTCTGGAACATCTGAGGTCTAAACATCAAAATTTGTTTTGGGTTCATAATTGGAAGATTTGGAGACGGGAAACTGGTTTCAAAATTTAGGTATGAAGCATCATTGAATAACAGTAAGTCCTAGCAGTGAAACTTATATTTCTTGTGATAATAAGGACTTGGCTTATTTAACAACGCTTTTCAGTTGCATAAATTTTATGGATTCACATAATTAAATATGCGTCTTTGGAAGTGCATGGAAGGAAACGGTTGTACTCTTTCAGAATATATTCCAGGAAAATCACGAGGAGATCCAGGATAGCCGGTCTACTCAGTAGAGATTCGAACCATAGACCTCCCTAATCAAGAAAAGGATCAACAGTCATTAGATTATGAAATTCGGCCCAATTATTGTGTGTACGTAGAAACAACGCCGTGTAAGTCAAAACACCTATAGGTGTAACGCCTAAATAATCAGTCGACTTGTGAGCCTGCCACAGCGATACAGCTCGACAGACAGACCTAGCCTACACACTGTCCTGCACACAACGACCTAACTCTCTGTTCCGTGCAGGAAGTCCTGTTATATGATTTATCTATGATTCCTGACCTGTACACAAGCTGCTTAATTTGATTTTCTCGAAATCCTTGCATAAAATCAGTATACTTTTTAAAAATAAATGCAAAGGAATTCAAAACTGTCCTTGCAAATATAGGCCATCTGCTTGTATGTCTCTTTCTCAATACAAAAACTCTACTATTTTCATCTATTATCAGTTCCCAGCCGTCAGATTAGCCAATGTCATCACAATGCCAAAGGGTTAATCAAGCGTAAAGCTGGTCCTACTTAGGCAGCTGAATTTGCCATGCTATTCTTGGAAGTTAATGAAATGAAGGTTGCATATTAAGATAATCTTGACTTGCTTCAGTACAATGGAATTTCTAAAGGTAAGAAGACTTTTAGTTTACCTGAAAAATAACGTTGGTAACACTGAAAAGAATGGCGGATATAGACAATATGAACCTTCCCTCATTTACATCTTTCTTTGTTTTTGATTAGTGACTGTGACAGTTTTAACATTTCTGTTCCAGTGACAGAGTGCGTCAAAGAAGCGGTAGTAAAATTTATGGAAGAATGACAGTTCAGAATTCCGTTAGCCTCATGAGACACAAGACAGATAACAAGTAAATGTAAAGATTCAAGCAAGGGCGAATGAATGTTAATGGTGTGTGTTTATATGCTGACGTTAATGAACAGATCTATCAGCATATCCGGGACAGTCGAAGACTTATCACTGATGAAATTGCGTCTGAAATGAGCATCAGGCATGGGAAAAATATAGTGCAAGAATTGTGAAAGGTCCAATTGAAAATGATCATTGTATAGGAGACAAATTCCGTCTTAAGTGCAACAATTTAATTGTAGTTCTTTCTTCTTCCCTTCTTCTACACTACATGTTTCGACCCTAAATGGCCATCATCAGGTGTATATTCTTACGTAGCTGCTACACTACCCGTAGTTTAAAATTTAAAATCACCAGTCTTTCCAATTGTATGTATAAAATCTTTGTTAACCTACACGCGTCAATTTGATTTCTACACTTGGCAATTTTTTAAAACTTCAATTCAAATTGAAATGTCTATAATTTTTTTCTGTTCTATTTCTTTTTAATTTTTAAAAATTTTAATTTTTAAAAATTAAATCTTATTAAATTAAATTAAATTAAATCTTAATTTTTAAAAATTAAAATTTTTCTCGGGGTACACGCCCTATGTCTATAGTGCTGCAGCGGCCACTTCTTCTTTTATCGCTGATCAGGTATTGTTCTGTGTAGGCTCTGTGTGTGTGTCGCTGCCGAAACATGTAGTGTAGAGGAAGGGAAGAAGAAAGAACTACAATTAAATTGTTGCACTTAAGACGGAATTTGTCTCATATACACTGATCATTTTCAATTGGACCTTTCACAATTCTTGCACTATATTTTTCCCATGCCTGATGCTCATTTCAGACGCAATTTCATCAGTGATAAGTCTTCGACTGTCCCGGATATGCTGATAGATCTGTTCATTAACGTCAGCATATAAACACACACCATTAACATTCATTCGCCCTTGCTTGAATCTTTACATTTACTTGTTATCTGTCTTGTGTCTCATGAGGCTAACGGAATTCTGAACTGTCATTCTTCCATAAATTTTACTACCGCTTCTTTGACGCACTCTGTCACTGGAACAGAAATGTTAAAACTGTCACAGTCACTAATCAAAAACAAAGAAAGATGTAAATGAGGGAAGGTTCATATTGTCTATATCCGCCATTCTTTTCAGTGTTACCAACGTTATTTTTCAGGTAAACTAAAAGNCTGAGCTATGGCACGGCCTTAAGATTGTTTTTAGCTGCTGACCTGTATTTGTACATCAAAGTAAGATATTTGAAGAAGGGGCAGGTAGGCGAAAAATGTCGTTTCCTTCTAATGATACATGAGAACCTCCTTGAAATTTCTTGATTTTATTCTATATTCTGACGTTTTTGTTCTCACCAACATATATAACAGGGAAGATGGTTTCAAAATTAGACAATTTCATTACGTAACCTACTTAATAATGCAACTTAGTGTACAGGCACATGTAACTTTCGGTTTAGGGCAAAGCTTTTGTAATGTTTTTCTTCCTATGCCGATTTATTTATTAGAGAATTGAAAAAAAAAATCTGTTGATTTCCATCTCCTTATCAAGGCTTTATAGTAGTCTAACGGTTAGCGATGTAGAATCAGTTGAAATATTTGTTTTAAAATGGAAACCAAATATCCTCCCCATTCTAGCTACCACCAAAAATAAAAAGTGACTTGATGCATACGGAATTACAATACGGGAGGCACGGGGCTGTTCTGTAGTAGCAGGTAAGAGCAAGTTTTCTCCACTGTACAATATATGATTTCAGACTTTACCTAGGTACACAGTAGCTCAATACAGGCTACTACAGCAGAAGGGGGTTGGTTGCCTACAATACTCCACCCCCTTCGTATGCCTTTTCATTTAGATGTGGACCTAATATCATTTCTCATTTGTATTAACGTGGGCAGTCTATCCCCACCCATGTCCAGCGATGCATATTTGAAAATACAGCCATGCAGTTACATAGCATAATACTACTAAACCCCTTCCCCTTCCAAGTTTCTAACACAATACTGAATATTTCAATCTCTTTTGGAAGCAAAACAGGTGTATGTCAGCTCTGAAAATACCCTAAGGGACACAGGATCTACATTTCACTTCTCTTTTCCCCTTGACTGACAACATCGTAAATGAGGTTGCAAATATACTGCATAGATGCCAAGACAGAAATCTAATTATCATGCGAATTCCTGATGCCGCTACATACGATTAATTGCTTGTATTAGTAGAGTGAAGGTAATTATCTACTTGAAATTACGACGTACAAAACGAAATCATTAAAGCAGAATAGACAAATTGAGCACTGCACGAGTTAAAAATTAACTACAATTAAATAATTATCAAGATATTGCTCAAGTTGGACATTTAACTTGTCAATAGACGAAAATCATGTCCCTTACTTTAAATACTCTGTTTCAAATAAGGAATGTTTGCGTTATTTTCTAAAAGAGGAATTTCCGGGAACAACTCATAAACTCCGCTTCTTTACTGACATCCAGTCCTATAAATCTTAAATTCGTATTTACACAACATAAGAACCTGCCGAGCAACTGCAGGTTGCTTAAGAAGGACTCTGTTCTATGGGCTCAGGTAGGTAACTGACTAACATTTCTTTCAGTGGCTCTTCCAGCCCAGTCAGGGTCCTGGCCTCTTATTCAGTTCCGTAATCATTTTTCACAGACGGTAGGTCGCTTTGGACAAGTGATCAGCCTGTCACAAGGCCACTACCTAAACACAGGAGAGCACAAACATAGACTAAACGCATACGCACACACCAAACATCCACGCCTTGAGCGGAATTAGAACCCACGATCCCAGCGTCCTGGAAGCTGTAGCAAATGATTTAAAGGAGATAAAATTGAATAGATAGAGGCTAAAGGCAAATGGTACAGAAGAAAGGGCACCTGTCGTAAAAGGGGCCAAGTTTCTAGAAAATCCATAGAGCCAAGGACTAAAGAAGTAATTAAATATTTTAATATTATCTTCTCATCTGCGGCCTACTTATTCTCCAGGTCTTCAAACTAAAATGTCGTAGTCATTTCTTATTGCTGTTTGCATATTTCTAGACCAAAAATAATTAAGTTCCTAATTTTCTCCCTTATTCCTCTTGATTCGCCTTTGATAATCATCCTGACACTGTAGTTGATATAATGTCGTTAAATGATATATAGATCAATTAGTGAGTCTTGTCCCTGTCTTATTTACCGAATTAAAAAATCTATATATTTTGTATAAAATGTGAAATTATATTGAACTCATCTGTAGACTAACAAATTAATTTCGAATTTTATATATGTTAGAATTATTTGTTGAAATTAATATTAGTCTTAATCAAAAAGAGATTACCTAGCCTTAATAGAATAATTATAGCCTTTGAGGGCCCAAATTATGTGACATAATTTCTTATGTAAGTAAATTTGCTCACAGTGTCATCACAGACTAGAAGATACGTTTCTTCTTCAGCCTTACAGACCGTCCAGATGTGGGTATACATTTTAAGTGTACGTAGCGACAACCAATAACTGTTTTCTAGATGGACGTTTCGATTATTGATTTATAAATTTATTGACTTATTCTCGTATTATTTAACGCCGCTTTCTCAGTTTTATAGGTTATATACAGCTTCGAATGATTATGAATAGGAAAGAATATGACAGAAAGCGGTCATTGCGTATGTCCCCCGGGTTTTAAAGAAAGGACTTATGTAACAAACGATATCCCTTACTTTCGATAGATCGACGCCGTTATCATCATGAAGCAGAACAGAAGCGTTGACTACTCAGCAGGCCAATTGCATTTATACTGAGTATATGTTTCAGATATTGAGTTTTGGCCTGGTAAAATTTCTTAGGTTCTTTTAATGTATAAAGTCTTGTGTCTTCACGTTTGTATTAACAATTTTACCTCTGTGGCTCCTAGTCCTTTCCTTGCGTCAATTTATCGATATTCCCCTCAGACAGAGAAGAGCTGGAAGGGGTAATGATATATATAAATTTCATTTCGAACTTCCTTGAACTAAATTAGATTTCAGTATACTATAAATTTCAATATCTATAGAAATTTTTTATTCTTTCAATAATTATTTTATCCAGGAAGAATGATACTAGATTGAGGTTGCTGAGGAGAATATTTGAACCCAAGGAGGGAGAAGTAACAAGAAGTTGGAGAAAGCTGCACAATGCAAAGCTACCTAATTTGTTACCTTTCAGCAGACATTATTAGATAGAAAGTAAAATTGTCCTTGTGCTTAACTAATTATGCCCTACGCCGTGAAGGCGTATGGAGGAGTGGATGTATAGATCTTCATTTTCTTGACCTCGGCACTAGCCGGGACCAAATTCATGGCCTTTCCGCTTTACTCCCCGGAAAAAGAGCCCCCGGTAACAATTGGATAGGAGGCTGTATGGGCCCGAACGCCTGTCTGGACGACGTGGAAAAGAGAAAAATCTTGACCCTACCGGGACTCGAACTCCAACTCCTCGGTCGTTCAGCCCGTAGCCAGTCGCTATACCGACTATGCTACCCCGGTTCGTCTGTTATTAGGGCGACAAAATAAAAAATGATCAGATGGACGAGGCATATAGCACGCGTGGGAGATAAGAGAAGTGCCTACAAACATTTGGTAGGGAAACATGACAAAAGTCCACTTTGCTGGAGTCCTGGCATAGTTGATAGGAAGAGAAACTGAATCTTAAGAAAAAGAGGATACAGAGAGGCTAGACTGGATTCAGTTGGCTCGGGATAGAAATCAGTGTCAGACTCTTGTGAATATGGCCATGCAGGCAGAGGAATATTCTTTGCCAGCTGGGCGAAGGTTTGATTCTCAAGGCCTCTGCTTCATGGACTTAAGTTGCAAATTGCCCGGACACAGCGAATAAACTTGAGCTAGGTGTCTGGTATCGAGGTTCTAGTAAATACTATTTCTTGTTACGAGTATAGGCTGTGCAGCTGCTTACGGCAATCTTCCTTAACAGGCAGCAAGAGTTCCATTGGTCGGTTGACGGTAAGCTGGACGGGGCGTTAGGTCTTAAAATAATTATTATTTCAGACACAAAATTGTAAGTTTCCTGCATTCTAACCATAAGCTTCTCATAAATGCTGCACTCTCATCATATTTCTTGTGATAGAAATATAATGTTTCATTTCATTACATTAATAAAACTTACAGGCCATGTAGCACGAATGGAGGAGAAGAGGAATGCATATAGGATATTGGTGGGAAAGCTAGAAGGAAAGAGACCACTGGGAAGACCAAGACGTAGATGGGTGGACAGTATTAAAATGGATCTTAGAGAGATAGCATGGAATGGTATGGATTGGATTGCTCTGGATCAGGATAGGGACCAGTGGAGGGCTCTTGTGAACACGGTAATGAACTTTAGGATTCCATAAAATGCTGAGAAATTCTATAATAATAAGACTATAATACTATCTATCCATGGCTTTACGGTCCTTTTCTGGACCTTGGCCGCTTCTTCAGTTTCTTAATCTATACATAGTTGGTAAGACTCCTTGGACGGGGGATCAGCCCGTCTCAATGCCGCTACATACTAACAGAAGAACACAAACACAGAATAAATGCACACAGACATCCATGCCTCGAGTGGGATTCGAACCGACAATCCCAGGGTTCAAGCAGTCGAAAACAGGTTATGCCTCAGACCGCGCGGCTACTGTGACTGGCTAATAGTAGCATGTACATAATATAAAAATATACTTCTTGTAAAAATATAAAATTTGAAGGGTTCTGTGTTATAGGATATAACGGCAAGCAGCCCGGTGAAAGTAAACTGACGTTTCGGAAGAATGTCACTTTCTTCTTTAATCTCGAAGAACAAGCCAAGCAACAAATCAGCATGAAGCAGGAAGCAAGCAGACCTTTGCCTTAAAGTTTCATTTTTATTAAGAACAACCAAGATATCAGGAGTAGAGTCTGAGTCTCTCTCAGCTGTGGCTATGAACAGTTCTATCTTCTGGGATATAATGTGGCGTAGTCAGTTGAAAGTCAACAGACGTTTCGGAGGAATTTGTCGCCTGGCTCTGCTTGCTACCTGCTTCATGATGATTTCTTATTTTGCTTATTTTTTACTCTAAAAATGGAGGTCACGCGTTCCTCCGAAACGTCTGTTGACTTTCAAGGGACTACACAGCGTTTTATCCCAGAAGATACAAATCTTCATAACTACGGGCGAGAGAGCATCAAATCTGACATATTGTTTTGTACTTCCAAAGTATGTACGGACGTTAGGTCCTGCGAAATATGGGCTATAAAGAAAATAGAAAAAGTTGCGACATAAAATCCTTAAATCTGCCACAAACTTCCTAGTAATCTAAATCATTGTGTCGCCCATTTTCGAGCTGCAAGTCCAAACCGGCCCAATGAGAGTTAGTCGCACTGACCTTGAGAAAGGATTCCTCCCCCCCAAACATTTGAAACTTCGGCAGGTGTCTTGCAAGTGCCTGTTATACCATTCCTGCACGCAAGCGTTGGTGAATTGGACTGACCGCTGATTGTTCCTTCTCCCTGTTTCTAAGTAGCGTTTGTTTAAACTTGTGTTGAATTGTTTGGATGGCGAAAAGAGTTGATACATAACATAATTTCAGAGAAAGGGATTGGCGGTTTTAAGGAGATGATAAAATGAAGGGAATAGAGGAATACTGGGGTATACAAATTCTGAAATGTAATTACCTTAATACAGAATGTTTCTTGTATTATTAAAGACCTCTTCAATTAATGAAGGTAGGGATGGATGTGTGCTTGATGAGGTGGGTAGGGCATGTAGCACGAAGGGGGGAGACGAGGAATGCATATAGGATATTGGTGGGAAAACCAGAAAGAAAGAGACCACTTGGAAGATCAAGGCGTAGGTGGGTGGACAATATTAGAATGGATCTTAGAGGGATAGAATGGGATGGTATGGATTGGATTGATCTGATTCAGGATAGGGACCAGTGGAGGGCTCTTGTGAACACGGTAATGAACCTTCGGGTTCCATAAAATGCTGGGAACTACTTGGGTAACTGCAGATTTGGCTTCTCCTCAAGAAGGGCTCAGCTCCATAAGTAAGTAAGTAAATAAGGGATGTTTGCTTATCTCAGGTTGTCATGGAGCTTTCGAAACATCAATTCCGGGGATCGAATCTTCATTCAGATGTGCCCTAAATTTCCCGATATCCTTTCAAGTTAAAGTGGTTTGAATTGGGCAATGTCTTGATTTTTCTTTTCATATTCTAAACACGCTGCGGATTCCCCTCCTCCTTGTGTTCCCATTTCATCAGGCTCCTCGTTCCCTCATTTCTTAAGAGTCCGTCATTGCAGTCTCCTCTCCTCTCTCCGTTCTAAATTTCCTTTTCCGCCACGGAGTTAGCGTGCAGACCGGCTCTGGGGCCCACCCAGCCTCCTATCCAACGGATACCATGGGCTATTTCCCCTTGGGTAAAGCGACTTGGGCGTGAAGCTGACCACTCACCTCCAACTAGTGCCGAAATCAAGAAAATGAGGATCTATACATTCATTCATCCATACGCCTTTGTGGCGTAGTGCTTAATTAGTTAAGTACGGGGATATATTCACCCTTTTTTACTCCGTGTATTTATTACCCATTATCTGGAGGATCTCACATGAGGAAAGGTTAATATTCTGGGAGGTCATAGTATCGGCCATTCTAAACAAAAAAGTGTTTATGTGTATTAGTCCAATTCCGAACGATTTCCGAGATAGAGATATTTCATTGTGCAGTTCCAAAATTGTTGATGTGAAAGAGATATTACGTACAGTTTCTAATGCCATTATTTATTGTTCAAGTGGCAAAGTTGGTACAGTTTACCTAGTATAATATATTTTCGAAACTTCCGCTGTCAACATCAATGCACTTCGCAACTCGCGTGAGGACATGGCTTGTTGCTTGTCTGAGTTCATCTTGGCCTTCTTGACGTTCTTTATGCGGGCGATAACATCCATAGCTCTAGTTCGGAACCGTTCGGAATAGGACACATGTGCAATACAAATTTTGCTTAGACTAGCCAATACTATAACCTCCCAAAATATTGACCTTCCTTCCTGGGACATCCTATAGATAATGGGTAATACAAGAAGTAAAAAAAAAAAGATTTCACATTTACGAATTCAGCAAACAAAATTTGCAACTTAATGATAATTTTACTGAAATGTTTAACCCTATATATGATGTAATAATTGATACATACAAAGCATAATATACTGTTATACCCTCTTCCCCCCCCCTTACCTTCACTTCCGCCAACACCTTATTTCTACCCCCCTCCCTCCCTCCCTTGCATTGACTTTAATCTTACATCACCAAATCAGTCGTTGTTTGCATTCCCTACAGAAGGGACAACACTTTGTAAGACGAAGAACCGACTAAACAGTAAGTAATAGATTCTGTATCTTCAATATCAAAATCAATTGTTGATTATAACAAAATTTAAAACTATTACTTTCATATCATTTTCAGATTAACATTAATTTACTACGTCTACATCACGAGCCTCCTATAAAATCTTATATACAAAAAGAAAAAATGTAGAATGTTCGAATTTGTCCATGGGAACGTACGAAATTACAAAACCAACGACGGATTCGATGTTATAAAAAACATCAATTAACAATTTTATTCTTGTTTTATACTATAACTTCTGTTTTTTTATATAATCTGATTTATTGTATTTTTTACGTCAAGTGTTTTATATGTTTAATAGTACTGCAGTTCAGTGTTAACCATGTATTTGCCTGATGATGGCTATTGATAGCCGAAACATGTAGCAGAGCCGTAGCTGGGCACTGACCTTGATATTTGTTGTGTTGTGACGGTTAATAAAGAAGTTGTAAAAAAAAGGTTAAGTCCACGTGCTTAAAGAATTCTGCATTACGCCATGAAGACGTATGGGGGAGAGGATGTATAGATCCATATCTTTTTGATCTCGGTACGAGGTGGAGGTGAGTGGTCAGCTTCACGCCCCGGCCGCTTTTCCCCCAGGAGGAAAGAACCCCTGGTACCCCTTGGATAGGAGGCTTGGTGGGCCCCAGAACTGGTTTGAGAGACGTGGAGAGGGGGAAATTCTTGATTCTACCAGGACTCGAACTCCGATTCCTCGGTTGTTCAGCCCGTAGGCAGTTGGTATACCGACTGTGTTATCTCGGCACCAAAAAAGCAAGGGGTACATACAGAACTATCTGGGTAAAAACTATTTGAAAGTGACCACTTCGGAGATCGCGAAGAGATGGGAGGATAACATTAAGATGGTGGATAAGATAGAAATAATTGGGATTCAGGCTAATTGGGCCTGACTCAGAATTGTGTTCAGTAGCAGGTTTTGATATAACCAGTGTTAAAGTTCGGAGTGCTCGCTGTTACTGGTACAAGGAACACTAATCATCTTCTCAGATTGAGTAAAATCTCGAAAGAGTAGTTTTAATACAAAATACAATTTCCTCAAAGGAAGCAATTCCTAAATCACTGATCCTCTTGCACTACAATGAAAATTTCTCATTGAACATTAAAATAATACACGCCGAGCGACAGTGTGTTTCATAAACACAGGTTCATGCATATTTTAACTTTGCTCTTCCAGTCCTTAACTGGGTTCCCCATTCGTTTCCACCCCTACCCCTTCTGGTGCTTGACCATTCTGAAAGGACCTGGATGTGTATACACAAGAAAATTGTTTGTTTAATGCATTCATTATTGTACCTTGAAACCACTGCCGCCCTATACTTTACATGCCCAAAAAATCCGTAAAGCTTCCCAGCATTTCAGCCATTTGCTTAAGCCTTATTTACCAGCACACAGAGGTTTCTGGCTATTCTTCTAGCCTGTAGTTGGGGCTGTATATGTGGAATATTACTATACTGTGTTGCCCCAACTTTCCCTCTTTTTTGTAGCTTCTTTGTTGAGTATATCTTGCCGCAGGAACAGAGAATTTGAACGCCTTGAAACAATTTCCCATCTCTTAATTGTGTTAGTATAAGTAGTTACTATAGGATTCTGACGATGGTGTATAACACACTGATATGTTGGGATNCAGTCTTGCCTATCACAGTGGCCGCGTGGTCTAAGGCATGAAATGTCTTCGCCAGCTCGAACATTGGGATCGTGGGTTCGAATTCCACTCGAGGCATGGATGTCTGTGTGCGTTTATTTTGTGTTTATGTTGTTCTGTGTGTAGGTAGAGACCTTGCGAAGGGGTGATCCCCCATCCAAGGAGTCCTATCATGTATATGATTAAGAAACTGAAAAAGCGGCAAAGGTCCAACAAAGTGCTGTAGACCTATAGATAGATAAGTCAGACATTAGTTTTTAATTAATATTTGTCAAATATAGAAAAATCCATATTTTCGCCGTTATCGGATAAAACATTCTTTAATTTGGGTAAAGTTTAGCAGAGCCGATCACAGTTGCCGCGCAGTCTTAAGGCATGAACCATCTTCGAACGCTGGGATCGTGCGTTCGAATCCCGCTCAAGGCATGGATATCTGTGTTGTGTGCGTTTATTCTGTGTGTTCTGTGTATAGGTAGAGGTCTTGTGACGGGCTGATCCCCCGTCAAAGGAATTCCACCAACTGTGTACAGGATCAAGAAATTGAAAAAGCGGCCAACAAAGGGCCGTCCAGCAATAATAATAATTCAATTCAATTAATGTTTATTTACGTACAATAACGTAATAGCCCAGTGGCCAATTACAAAGTTAGCACGAGTATATAAGGTACAGAAAATAATTAAAACAAAATACAAATATGACAAATAAATCTGTGAACATAAATCTAAAGAAGACTTAAATATATACATACATTTATGAAATATTACGAATGTTGCTAATACTGTTAGTAACTAAATACTAAGATAAGACACCTGTGAGTGATAGCATAAAATTAATAACAAGTCAATAAATTGAAACCAATTACATAATAATAATAATAATAATAATAATAATAATAATAATAATAAAGATGTATCAGTACCATCGGATAGGAATGT
>NW_019734350.1:651509-724285 GCF_002891405.2 Cryptotermes secundus
GTGGTGAGGTGCATCGCTGGTTCAAGAAAAGGAATACCAGGAAATAAACCTGTGACAAGAGATAATAATAATAATAATAACGTTTAGCAGATCTAGGTTCGGAAAGTACAAATGACCGAGATATTTAAGCAGTTTTGCAGTTTAGTGCAGTACGCCATATTGCTTATTATCTAATTAGCGTTACAGCCATGACAGCTGGAGCTGAGAAAATTCCACTAGCCGAAATCAGACGAAATCACATTAAAGCTCAGTCAGACTTTTGTTCTAATTTTCTATGCCTTGACTGTGGTCTGTACCCCGTACCGCTGAGTCTATTTTACGCCCATTTAAGAAACTTATTTTCGCTTATTATTTTTCAAAAACGTACATATTCTAACAGTAGTTTTCATGTCAACGTTTTAGACATTTACCACTCTTGTGTGTTGATAATGCAGTACATTATTTTAAATATAGAAATATACGTGGGACGTACGTACGGTTTGTTATATTTTTAGCTTCTTTAAGAGACGCAGGTGCCATTTGCAATGCCGTGTTTGTGCGTGATTTATTTTATCTCAAGCTTTGAATATCATTCGAGTTTGTTGTTGCAGCTAAATTATTGGACACACGTTTAAGTGTACCATCAAGGTCAAAACCTGCAGATAACAAACGAAATATTTCCCAGGGAATCAGATAACTATTGCTGCTGTATGTCTGAGGAAACTCTATAGTTTCAATTACTAATGTAACCAAATATACACCCAGAACACGGACACTGCTAATGCTCTGAATATGACGCACACTTTGGGTTCCAAAGTTCATTTTGTTGTCTGATATAGCACCGCAGTGTAGCGATAAGCCCTTTTCCGAATCCTATAGATACATGTTCGATTATCTGTCTGTAGATTATCTGTCCTGCATAAATTCTATGTAATAGTGACATCCGTATGATCAAGAAATCTGCTGCCTTTTGTGAAATTTGAAGGTTTCGTCACCGTGTTCACAAAAGCCTGCCAGTGGAGCCAATTCTGAGCGAGTTGAATCCATTCGGCATCTTCTCTGATAAGTGTAAGGTAAAGTTATCCCTGTAACAGGCCGTGGAGGCCCATAGGTTTGTGAGACGTTAATGTTTCCATATTTTCTAGACAATCGGCTTAGAGATGGCGGTGAGGTTGTCAGCCTTACGCACCGGCCGTCCTTTAACCCCAGGAAGATTCCTGGTACTCATTTCTGTTAGAGGCTGAGTAGACCCCAGGGCCATAGTGCGGCTGGAAGGATTAGGTCAATTGAAAATTCCAATGACCTAATCAGGAATCGAATCCGCAACCTTCCTGCTTTTAGCAGAGTGTCTCAACCAACTACGCTCCCGCGTGCCCCTCCTATTTCTCTAATATTCATCTTAGTAGTATCCTCCCTTCTATGCCTAGGTCTCCCAAGCAGTCTCTTCATTTTAGCTTTTTACATAAAAACTTTTTAGTCATGTTCATTCGCTTTGTGAACTGCCGTTAGGTTTGTGGCGGCACATCAGTGTACTACGGCTCACGGTTTGCGAAACACCACGTAGACCGATCACGGTGAGAGGACAATAGTCTGTAATAATATTTCCAGCCCCATGGGTTTCCCAGCATCATCAAAACTTGCATCTAAATAGTGAAGATTTTATTGTATTTGAGCAGCCATCTTGCCGTAGCAAGGCCGCCCTACTATAATAGAAGACGTAGGCCTATCCTAATGTGAAGGACCAAGACTGAACCGACTTTAAAATCCTTCAAATCCCTTCAGGCGTTTTCTGAAGACACTAAAATTTTATGGCCTAGAAATAGTAATACTGGAAAAGTGACCTATGTAAATATGTGTGACCTGAGGGAACACAACATTTTCTTTGCAATCTGTCCATAGTGTTTATTTAGTAACAGAGACTATCTATAGCAACGGTGGTTATGTAGATTTATATCTTCTGGGATGTAATTTCATGTAGTTCATTGAAAGTCAACCGACGTTTCGGTAGAACGTGTAGCTCTGCTTGCTCTCTGCTTCACATTTTTTGCTTGGCTTATTCTTTAAGCGGAATGTTCGTTCTAAACGTCAGTTGACTTTCAACGGACTACAAGCAGTTTCATTCCAGAAGATAGAACTCTTCAAAGGAATATCTTCTCGATTCTGACAGCCACTTTTGCACAGACGTGGAGAGTCGAACCCCCGTCGGACCATGGTGTGTGTCCGCAATTTAACGTGCTCTAGTGTGAATATCATTGACCTTATGATATAGGAAACGTGTCCGATTAGATGATGCAGTGGCTGAAATCATCATGTGGCTTAAAACAAACAGCAACCATGGGCTAATTTTATCTGTGTCGAGGCTACAGCGGCGAATGGGAATATTATTAATGAAAGATGAATTGGAAACGATTTGGAAGGAAGTGATTGTGGCCTAAGCGAAATATTTGCCTGGAGGAACTGAGGAAAATCACGAAACCCTTCAGTCACAATAACCAGTGTCCCGGCCGATACTCGAACCGAGCACCACCCGAATGTAAGTCTAGAGCGGTACCTCTAGGTCAGTGCTCCTCAACCGCCGGGCCGCGGCCCAGTAATGGGCCCTGGCATCAATTATACTGGGCCGCGAGAAGCTCTTCTAGAATTTGTCATTTTCATTTTCTAAGCATTTTTCATTAATAAATATTTTATAGTTAGCTTAATGCATGAATTTTAACAAAACTGGAAAGGTATTTACGAGTAAATTTGTTGGGACAGGGCCTTCGTCTTATAAAGAAAGAACTTACCGGGCCGCGGTCTCATAAACGTTGAGAACCACTGCTCTAGACCATCTTGTTCATAGCAATAGTACCACAATAATAGTAATATAGTAAATCATGGTTGCGTTCCAATGCATGAATCTGCGTTGAAGAAAATTGTCGTTCACATTTTTGTCCATTGCCTGAAGACAAGAGTTCGAAGGCTAGAAGAGACCATTCTCTTTAACTTAGTGGCAATTTAATGGCTGGAGGACCAACAACACTGTGTTTAAGTATATAAAATATGCGTGCTGTTTTAATAAGTACACCACTCAGCTTCTATTCTATCGTACCAAGTGCGTTTGGGTTTGATATCCGGTCATTCATATGGAATTCGAAATTGAAGGGATAAGTTATACCATAGAGAGATGTATACATGCACTCATTCATGTAATGTAAGACACACAAGTATATTGTGACATATTGGCCGTTTCTGTAACAATAGAACAATGTCATCATTGCTAGGCAATGAATCCATGAACATTCTCGCAGCAACGAATACAGACAACAATAGGGGATACATGATTACAATTCGTTGCTAGGCAGTTGCGTTGTAATATAAGAATGGAATAGGTTTTCTATGTGGTTCGTGCCGAGGAATTGTAAGAGGTTCCCCAGTAACCGAGGAGCGTTACTGTTCGACGTGGAGACAAAGTGGCTGGAGTTCGATACTGAGTTGATTGATTACATTTAGTGATCTGAAGGAAACGTGTGTCGGACAGGGTGGTTTTACGGATTTGACCTTACATAGTGTGATCACGCCAACTCCTGTTTGGCGAAAGTGCGTCAGAGAAGGTTACCCCCTAGCCGGGGTTGTGCTCAGTGTGTGCGAAACAACAAAACAAGAGGTGAATCTTAGCGTACACCAAGATGGTGGACGTCCCAGAACCGGAATTCCGGAAATATTGGATGCAGAAGCTATCTTCGCTGTAATCTCAATACCATGACGTAACGAACAAATACCCAGAAGCAGCTTCGGTAGTGCAACAAATATATAAAGTGCTCAGCGACATTGAAAACATTGTCGGATCCCAACCAAAGCGGGGGGAAGCTCTAAGGGGACGACTGCTGAATAGTGCGGAAGATAACAGCTCAAACTTTTGCAAAATTCTAGAAGGGAAACCGCTTTTTAGCGCTCTCTACGGCATGTTCACGGTTACACTGAATGAACTGAAGGCCATGCTGAAGGTGAGTGCACAGGAAGGACAGAGTGGAGGAGTGAACAAAACATCAGTGGAATCAGCGGCCCAGAATGACGATTTCCGGGAAGGAAAGAAGCGTAATAGACGTTCTTCTGATGATACTTCACGGACATCCAAGAAGTCGACTATATCAGTCCCATAATCCGATGCCTTTGAACTACCTACAAAAGTAGCTATAACTCGCAACTTCTTTGCACCTCTCAGAACTAATAACATGGACATGGAGACTACTGGAGCAGAGGACTCATTACCGGAAGAAGAGGCCCCCAGAAAATCGGGTAGGCCGCCACCAATAGTGATGACTTCTACTACAAACCTCATTCGACTCCAAAGCGACTTAAAACAACACATCAAATGAGAGTACGGGTTCCTAAATACACGAAATGGAACTCATATCGCAATAAAAGAAATGGAGGACTATTCAGCCATGAAATCTTACCTGGACAAAAATAATCTTCAGTATTTCAACTTCTCTGCAAATTCTGAAAAGCATATCAAGGCAGTCATTTGCCACCTTCCCACAGACACGCCAGCAGAAGATATTTCCATCGGCCTTGAGGACTTAGGCTTCAACGTCATCAACGCGAGTCAATTGACCACCAATCGAAGAGAACCAAATGGATAGACCTACGTGGAAACCCTACTGCTCTTCCTTGTTACCTTAACAAGAAACGTAAAATCTCAAGAGATATTCAAGCTGAAGAGCCTTAACCATATTATCATCAAGGTAGAGTTATACAGAGCTCAGACCGGCCTTACGCAGTGCTACAATTGCCAAAACTTTGGCCATATCGGGGCCAACTGCAAGTAACCCCCACGATATATGTGGTGCGGTGGTGGACACCTGCATAGGGAATGCCCTGAAAAGGCAAAAACAGAATCTGCGTCGAGCTGCAGCAATTGCACCCTAGCAGGAACCTCATCCAGAGTCATACCGAGGTTACAGCCGTGTGGAAGGGGAACTTCAAAGGAGAAGAGCACAACGGGTTCCCAAGGGATCCTCCGGGAAGACGTTCTTCTCTAAGTTGACCTCACCAGAGCAATCCTACATAGCTATAAGGACTATATACAATACATACAACCTTTAAAATTATAATTTTTACTATATCTACCACCGACTTTAACGTTAAAGAATTCTCCATTTATCCCACAGTATATTTAAATATTTCACGTGTTTGTCGGAATTAACAACGATTACATCCTTAAACAGAATTAACTGATTTGTCTTCATAAGAGAAGAGTCGCGGTGTGTTTTCTGTGACACACGAACTGAATTTTGAACGTTGTTCAGATGAGGGTCAGGCTTCAATGCTTAAATAGCACTGTGGTGTTATCGGCTTCAATTGTAATTGAATGTACATGGCTTCTAATTGGTAATAAAAGAACGAATAAAATTAAATAAAATTAATATATTTCAGAACTTCTTTATACATGCTGTACACAAAGGACTTGTATCATAAGAGATTTCTAAGCACTTTACATTTTAATTTCTGCAACAATTATGTCTCGGTGGTATTCGTAATATTATCACTCACTCATGGAGCTGAGCCATTCTTGTGAAGCCGCCAATTGTGCAGTTACTCAAGAGCTTCCCAGCATTTTATGGAAACCAAAGATTCATTGCCATGTTCAAAAGAGCCCTCCACAGGTCCCTATCCTGAGCTAGATCAATCCAATCCATACCATCCTGTCTCTCTAAGATCCATTTTAATATTGTCCACCCACCAACGCCTTGGTCTTCCCAGTGGTCTCTTTCTGTCTGATTTTCCCACCAATATCCTATATGCATTCCCTTCTTCCCCATTCGTGCTACATGCCCTGCCCACCTCATCCTCCTTGACTTTCGTAATATTATTTTATTCGTTAATTCATTGCCTGTTAGATAGATTTGGAAGTTTAAGTACATTTTTGCATGAAACTATTCCCTGTTCGTTAAACTAATAACTGGCCAATTGTGAATTATAATATATTTCAGATTTATAATCAAGAAACGACGATAAAAATAGTTTGTTAGCGATGAGTAACGAACGAGAGTTCTCTACGGAATGGAAGTGGAACACGATCTTAAAATTTCTCTCCTCTTCTTTCTGAATTGTTTCCATTCTATCTCTCTGTCTCCTTCACGGTGGTCCGCGCTGTGACTTTATTAACATCTACAAAAAATGTATCTTAAAGGTTTGTTTGATGTCTGGTGTGAGAAGTCGGAGAGGCTGTCAGACAACTCATCTCTGTAATGCAGCCCTGGGAAATTTATACCGAAATTAAAGTTCCTCCTTGCTAACCGATAACACTCATTAGCTGTGATTAGCTGTCAGCGAATATTTATTTGTTTTAAAGTCATATTTTACAAGACTTTATATTTAGGAGTCTATAGTTATAATGCGGTATCTAAAATTGACTCTTTACGGATAAAGATTTTTGTTTCTTTTTTAAAAATACCGAAACTCACCAAGTGTCGTTTGGTCTAGACCCGAAAATATCCATTCTAGTGACCCAACGTGGTTAACATTCTGAGGATACTTCTGAAATCCTCATATGTTGATAGGGGCGTGTTGCAGTTTCAGAGGACTGACAAGCACGTATTACCTCTAGAAGATGCAAAATTATTAAGGTCTACATTGAACAGCATGTCTTTCATGATAAAGTCTTATTGTTCTAATCGCGAATTATAAATAAGGTTTTCCCGATCTTCACAAGGAACTGTATTTAAAAAGAAAATGGGCTACATTCATACCGAGCAGTTAAGCTCAAGCGGTCACGTGTCCGAGTTTCCTCCACTGCTCTGATATTCTGGTGAGGGCTTAACGAAGTTGTTTCGACTGCAAATTTTACATATCATTTTTTTTATTGCTAGTGGGGTGGGACTAAGTCCCTTGTACTGCGGCCACTTCTGGCCTATTGTACCAGCTCCAGATAATAGGTGAGGGTGATTGTGGAGCAATTGGCGGATCGAAGATTGGCAAGGGAAACCGAAGTACTCGGAGAAAACCTGCCCCAGCGCCACTTTGTCCACCACAAATCTCACTTGACCAGACCAGGGATCGAGATCGGGCCGCCGCGGTGGGAAGCCAGCGGCTAACGGCTTGAGATATGGCGCGGCCTGAGATGTTACATATTTTGGAATTGTATGAGATAGTTTAGAAATATGAATGGATAAGGATTTTGAAGAATGCTGCTTCTATCCTGTATTGAGGGCTGTACCGATGTTCACCAAGGTGAGCTGAGATAACTCGGTCTGTGTTGCGACTAGACTGGACAACTGAGGAGTTGCGGTTCAATTGCCTATAGGGAAGGTGATTTCTCTTATTTCCACAACGCCCAAACCGACCCTAGAGCCCACCCTTCCTCCTATACAGTGGGTACTGTGGATCTCACCCTGGGGGTAAAGCGGCAGAAGCATGAAGCTGACCACTCATTTCCGTCTAGTGTCGAGGATAGGAATAGTAGAGCTATACCTTCACTTCTCCATACGTCTTCATGGCGTGGTGCTTAATTATTCAAGTGTAGGGATGAATTTACTTTACCTTACCGACGTTTTGGGGGCACGTGGTAGCGTAGTTGGTTGAGATATTATGCTACAAGCCGGAAGGTCGCGGGCTCGAGTCCTGAGAAGGTGGATTTTTTTGCAATTAACCTAATCATTCCAGCCGCACTATGGCCCTGGGGTCGACTCAGCCTCTAACAGAAATGAGCACCAGGAATCTTCCTGGCTGACAACCTTACCGCCATCTGTGAACCGACTGTCTAGAGAAAATGTGGGAGCCTCGACGTCTCACAACCCTATCGGCCTTCACGGCCATTACAGGGATAGCTTTACCTTTTTCACCTTGTCGACATTTATTCGGAGAGAGTGAGGAACATGTTGGGGCAAAATCTGCAGCGTAACACTTGTGGCACCTTCGCTATTTCATTAGTTATAAATTTTAATTTCATGAAAGCTAACATTTGATACTTAAACAAAATGAATCTACCGGTTCGCGAGATGTGACACTGCACAGAAAGAACTTTCATTTAATTATCTCAATAACATTAACACTTGCGGAAAAGACGTAATGGACAAACGAGTGTTTCACTTTTCTGCATAAATAATCTCTGATAAATATTTAGTCTGAAAGAATTTAATTATCGTTGTTGATGTATAGAAGAAAAAAATTTGTTGCGAGTTCCACTAATCAAATCAAGAAAAGGAAAATACCCATACCAACATGTGTCCGGAAACATTTAATTTGTGAGTCACAGCTGAAAGAGTGCTGTCATGACCTATTCAATTTCCGTTATCAACTTTGATGGCTCATATCTTAGCAGTAGGACAGTAACTGCCTACTCCTACGTACTGAGAGTTGGCCTTCAAACGCCTTCGCAATGTTACCAGTTACAGATGTATCGCACTGGCAGTCAGAACATTAACGTGTACATGCATGATGGTGCTCCGGCACATTATAGCTCTGCTGTGCGAGATGTTCTCAGTAACACCCATTATATCTGATGGATGGCTGGAGGAGGACCACTGGATGGCCTCCACGTCGGCCAGATTTGAATCCTATGGATTTTTACCTGTGGAGACACCTAACGTTTTTTGTCTATGCAGCTTCTGTTGACAACGAAGAGGCACTTTACTATCGCATTATGGATGCCTGTCAGACTATCCGCTACTATCCCGGCTGCGGTCCATGATGAGACAGAGCCAAGATGTGCATTGAATCTTGTGGAAGTCATATTGAAGCAAACAGTAAACCCTCGCTTGCTCTTCTTGCTGCCTGCTTCATGCTGGTTGCTTTCAGGGCTTTCTCTTCGACATTCGAGATGGAGACAATAGATACCTCCGAAACTACCAGTAACTTCTACCAGACTGCATGACGTCACATCCTAGAAGATAGTTCTCTTCACAGTCACTGCCATGTGAATCTCAAACTCAAACGATGCCTATGTTAGTGTCTATTTCAGTCCTCATAGTATAGTTGTATGCTCGTGGACTGCAGGCCTGTCTAATGTTGTTTCTGTGTAATAATTTGCAGTCCAATCAACCATCCTGCAGTACCTTGACATAATTATATTACCAAGTGTTGTATGTCACTTCGATTTATATTTCAAATAAGAAAAGAATCAGGGGGGTGAGATAAGGCGAGGTGGTCGGGGGCCACTTACGTGCGTGTGCCCACCCGCTTGTGACTACCAGCAGGAGCGCCGGAAAGCTAATATTGCCTTCAGATAGCATTAGTTTTCATATTCCCAGTCATCTCGTTCTTTCTTGCACCTTGGCTATTCATATGCAGGGAGGAATAGGTTGCTGCAGCGGCAAGCTTCTGGACTCGTACTCCCGAGGGCTTCTGTTGGAAAACTATTCACACTGTGGATCTTCGTAATTTCCTTCAGTCCTTCCTGACAAATTCAGGGATATTACCTGGATTAGGACAAAACCGCTTCCTTCAAAATCCTTTCCGTTTCATCAACCATCGATCATCCTACCATTCGACGCTGTGTGCTCTCGGCACTTAGAAAGCGTTGATAATAACTCACAAAAATAACCTGTGGGTTCAGGAGGGAAATCGTCAAGCATCTCTGTTGCAACTGATCAGTACTAAGAACGAATCGATAAATCTCGAATAAGTAGAGTCTGTCCCTGTGTTAAGTAATTAAGCACTAAGCCATGAAGGCGTCATTTTCTTGACCTCAGCAATAAATGGAGATAAGTGGTCAGCTTCACGCCACAGCCGATTTACCCCCTTTGGAATGAGCTCCCCCACCCCGGTATCCATTGGATAGGAGGTTGGGTGGACCCCAGAGCTGGTCTGGATGATGTGGAGAAGAGAAAATTCTTGACCCTACCGGGACTCGAATTCCGACCCTTCGGTCGTCAAGCCCGTAGCCAATCGCTATACCGACTATGCTATCCCGGCTCCCCTAACCAGCTTAAACTAACAGTGTTATAATTTTGTTTACTTTAGACTTCTTATTAATAATATTCTTTACATCTGACATATTTCTAATTAATTCTTTCATTCCCCGTATTTTCAAGCTCACGTGAAATGTATGTAAGACAACGGGAAACTGGAGATTATTACAGTGTAGTCAGTATAACAACTGGCTAGGGGCTAGGCTACCGAGGGGTCGGAGTTCGCGTTCCGGTAAGATCAAGAATTTTCTCTTCTTCCCGTCGTCCAGACCAGCTCTGGGGTCCACCCAGCCTCCTATCCAATGGTACCGGGGGCTCTTTTATCTGGGGTAAAGCGGCTGTGGCGTGAACCTGACCACTCGTCTCCAACTAATGCCGAGATCAAGAAAACATGGATCTATACAGCCACTCCCCCATACGTCTTCATGATGTAGTGCCTAATTAGTTAAGCACAGGAACAACTTTAATGACACTTCACGTGCACACGAAGTAATAACTCTACAGCCATGACTCGGTCAAGTAAATTAGGGAACTGTATTTGTTCCTTTATTATCCCGCTACGCCTCGATCTCAAGAGTCACGTTTCTGGGAAAAGAGACCCTGATTCTGAGGCGCTAGAGTTCCATAAGGCTCGTCATACCTCTCTCTTTCCTGTTACTCAAACTTTGGAGCATAGGACATCATGAAACGCTTTGTTTCACTTGAGTATCTTAATCCTAAGAGAGTCGGTAGACACCTCGCACGGGGAATCAGCCTGTCGCAAGGTCGCCACCTACACAAACACAGAATGAACGCAGACAGACATCCATGCCTTGAGTGGGATTGGAACCCAGGATCCCGGTGGTCGAGAGAGCGAAGACAGATCATGCCTTAGACCGCGCTGCCACTCTGATCGGCCGTCATATGTCTAGTTAATATTAAAAGGCCTCTCTTTATGTTTGTTTAATACTGCATTGTGCTCTGAAGGCAAGAAACATGTTGTAACTTAATGAAATGATCAGTTTCCCATATTCATAAATCTCTGTATATCTAACAAAGAACAGTAAGTCAATGTTTATAGACATTCAAGGGAAGATAAATCTTGATTTAGGGATTCTATAGCTTTCTTATTGTTTTTAGATTTACCATTGGGAGAGCACGCGGTAGCGTAGTTGGTTGAAATAATATGCTACAAGACGAAAGGTCACGGGTTCAGTCTCAATGAGGTGAATCTTTTAAATTTACCTAATCCTTCTAGCAGTACTATATACCTGGATTCGACTCAGCCTCTAACAGAAATGAATGCCAGGAATCTTCCTGGGGGGTAAAGAGCGGCCGGCGCGTAAGGCTGACAAAATTACCGCCCGTTTTTGAGCCGATTATCTAGAAAAAATGTGGGATCCTCGACGTCTCACAGCCCTATGGGCCTTCACAACCTGTTACATGGATAGCTTTGCCTTTGCCTTCACTTTTTGCCATACTGTTCGATATTTTAATATTTTCTAATTATTGGTCTTCATTTGCGATATAATTTGTAATGTTATGACACAGACCTCTTTCTTTATCATCGGCTGAGATATGGGGCCCAAGAACTCCCTCCCCATCGTTCAGGTGCCTACACAATGAACGTTTACTTACCCTCCTCGCGTATTGGAGAAAGAGAATTCGTTTCTTCTTACCGACTATACAAGCGCGTATTTACATTAATATCGAAAGGGTTTCCAGATCCCCTCAGGTACTAGGGGTGTCACCAACTAAATAAAATGGCGCGCTGCAATTAGACATGACCTTGAGCGGACATTTTAATCCAGTTCCGATCTTCATGGCACTTTTCCCTAAGATCCATTTCAAGAGCATCCTCCCATCACGTGGCCATTATCTCTCTAAACTTGTTTCCTACGGGTAAGTTCTTCAGTTCTCGGTGGCTGCCCAAATTCCCTGACAGAATTCTCGTGTTTTCACTTTCTCTCCAGTTCACCTTGTCGGTATTCATAATTCTTTTCCACACTATTCGACACCGTTAAACTCTGTGGTTGCAAAAGTGTTTATAAATAACCTACGAGTACATATCATTTCCCGGCAGCTTTTCGTTTTTTTTTTTCAAATGGCGGCTTTCAGAAAGTTGTCGTGCCAAAATTATGTATGACTTTCCTGTTTCCTCATCAGATCTATACAAATACACTCCTCGATTTGATGACCGTGACAGTATTACGAGAGTCATGTAGATTAACCAAGTTGCCAGTTGTGCAATATCCTCCTTTCTACATATATATAATTACTCGTAATTAGCACCGTGTTTCCTGGTGTTCTCAGTTTGTGTTCTTCAAATTAAAATAATATAATCCAACACCAATCTGTGAGGTTTTCCTCAGAAAGTTCGTAGTCATTCAGATGGCCAAATATCCTCTTTTCTTGAACTTAGAAATTCATTACCGTGTTCACAAAAGCCCACCACAGAAGTATCTACTACTTCAGGTCGTACAACAAAATTTGTAAAATTACCGTTTTCTTATTAGGCCCTATGGTCTGTTTCCTATCAGAATTAAAAATTACTGTTTTGTGTGCATTAATATTGTCACGTGTCCAGGGTTCCGTGACGAATAGTAACGGGTTCAGGATCGGATGATTGGATTTTTTGACACCTTCTTTTACAATCACTGTTATTCACAATCAATTATAGCGCGCCGTTGCTTAGCAATTCCAATACACGTTACAATATCTAACCTTCTGGAATGTGTAGGCTTACGAACTATAGGCCACACTGTACAAGTTTATTTAATTTTGTGATATATTTATTCATGGCTATAGAAAGAAAACATCGGCACAGCTTGTAAATATTCTCTTAAAGCATCAGGACACATTGTTTATCATAAATATATGATAATAGACACCAGAATGTTTTATCAGATATGATACTGAGGCTTTCCATCCACTTCCCACCTTCACAACCTACTTCCTTACGTTCCAACTTAATGATATCTCCCGTTCCCTTGCGGCATTCGAAGCGGCTGTATCCCAAAATTCCGTGTGCATTCCTTTTGTCCGTTTCCTAATCCCATATTCAGTCCATCGTAGTTTTTTAAATTTCCTTTCTCAAATAATAATAAATGTATAAACCAACACGTCAGTGTTTATGGTGAAGTACTGTTAGCCCTTCGTCAAATCACAAACTTGGATAACCACCCCTTCTCAGTGGTCTCTGGCTGCTTATTTAATATACTGACACCTACCCTCCAAATCTGAAGTTTATCTCAGCCAGAACTAACCTAAGGACGCAACATTCTGGGACCAAATTCACATGCAGAAGTGTACATCAGTGCCAAATTGTGATGCGCGTACACCCCTGAGACTTATACAGGAGGGTGAATTCGTGTTTTAATGCAAGGCGCACAGTATCGGGTCACGTTGTGTTAGACGACACCAAGCATATTTCTAGTGAGTTATTTTAACTGGTAAGGATAACACTTAGCAGTACCTAGGCATAAAGGAGGACTGAAACGATTATGGTCTAAATGGTATTGTAGCTTGTGGTAAAAGTAAACATTAGGCCCCAGGTAAAGATCTCCAGGTCTGAACGGCAATAAACCTGACTATCGATGCTAAATTCGATTCCCAGTTAAGGCAGAAGTTTTCTCTTCGCCTTCGGTTCTGGCGCCCGCCCTGGACCCGAGTAGGGTGATGAACAAATTTCTGTGTAACTTCTCGCTTTCTTCCAGAAACGTTCGCTGTCTCGTGGTACACCTTACAAACTTCAGCACTTAAACAACGCACCTGACATTTCAGTATATTAAGGTCAACGAAGTGTCTATTGGTTGGACACGCAACTCGGATATGGAAAATAAGAATTGTATACAGAATTTTGGTGGAGTGAACTTTGAAGACCGAATTATTGATTGAATGTTAGAGTACTTAACGACACTTTTCTAACTGCACAGTTTAAGTACCGTGACATCATGTGAGAATACAAATATTAAATTCGGTAGATAAGGATTTTAAAGGGAGCAGTTTTGCCCGATTGTACCTTATTGTCCTAGCACTTGCATGAATAGGCTGAGTAAAACCATAAAACACGTAATGATCCCCGTTATGTCTGTAGGACTTCAAAGAGTTTATCTCTGTAGTACAGATTCTAAATGTATCAAACTGAAGAAAGTCATCTTCTGGGATCTGGCGCCGTGTATTCTTGGTTTTAACCGACGTTTCGGAGGAAGGTCGGTTAAAACCAAGAATACACGGCGCCAGATCCCAGAAGACGACTTTCTTCATAGTCATCGCCGTGAAAACCTCAAAACTTACATACGTATCAGACTGAAGTTTGTAATTATCAGTTAGTCGGTTATCAGCTAGCCAAGTAATCAGTAAGCTGATAGTTCTTTGCAAGTTTTGGAAGAAAGGTAACTTCTTCACGCTGCCCTAACTCCCTGACACGACTGTAAATGTCCTCAATGCATCATTTGCCGTCTGCCAGTCATCAGAATGATGTGAACATCTACTGCAAAACTGACTAGCATAAACACAGCATTTCCTTGCAGAAAAAATTATCAGTAGCATGTATATGTACCCAAGAGTTCATTTTATATCTTCTTGTATATGACACGAAAGCAGGCGAGGTTTGGCTTCTATTAAAGAAGCTATAGAACCTTCTTCATTGAATATTTCGATGGTAATTACTGTACTATTGAAAGGTAATTTCTCTTCTAACTATTGCAGTCGTAACGGCTGCCAGTAAAGAAGATTGTTAAGAAACTGATTGGTGTTGTATTATCGGCAGAGACGTTGTGCTTGTTCTCTTCACTGATATGTCCAGAAGGCTCTAGGTCTCAGCCGGTCATGTATTTGCTGTTGGGGGTCTTTTCCCAGGAGTAGAACAAACCGTCTCGCCGTAATGAGGTCTTAAGGTGGTGAAGATTCATATTGTGGCATGTCTGCTGAAAGCCAACAGAGACAGCCGTTAGTAGGGAACGGCTCTGAAAACACACCCGTTGCTAGACGATGATACAATAAAGACATGTCCGCGATAGCAGTGACGTCGCGCAACAGTAGAGGAGCTGTTGATGGTGTTTTCTGTGCCAGACCCTGCCAAGGCTATATGACGAGGAGTATCTGCCATTATGTGACTCGGGCTTACGAGAGAGCCTAGAGAAGTTCTTTTTAATGCTAGTGGGGTGGTACTAAGCCCCTTGTACTGCGGCCACTTCTGGCCTATTGTACTAGCCCCAGATGATAGATGAGGGTGATTGTGGAGCAAATGGTGGAATGAAGATTGGCAAGGGAAACCGAAATACTCGGAAAAACCTGCCACAGCGCTACTTTGTCCACCACAAATCCCACTTGACCAGAACCGGGATCGAACCCGGGCCTCCGCGGTGGGAAGCCAGCGACTAACCGCTTGAGCTATGGCGTGGCACCGCCTAGAGAAGTTACTCTTGAGTGAGGTTGGTGCGAGATGGCCGCCAGTCTGCGAGGACGTGAGCGCGGGTGCAGAAGAACGTCCACTGTTGGAAGACGTTACCCAGCAGCGCAGTAAGGACCTTGACTGCGAACACTAGTCCTTGTGTGACAGTGATTTGTGATATGTAGCCACAAGTTGTTTAAAAAGACGAATAAATCCCATTACCAATTTAACCCCGTTTATATTCACTAAACACGTGACAATATTGTGATCTTCTGGGCTATAACACCGTGTTCAACCTTGAATATGTTACTCCGAAACGTTGGTACACGCCTACCATACGATGCCTTAACCCAGAAGGCGACAAGACAAGACATATTTGTTTCTTTTTGTTGCTCTTGAGCCAAAAGTAAGCTGTACATAATCATTAGAAAACTCATCATCACCGCCACCATGATCATAATTACCATCGGCAAAACAGCCCTCTTTGAGCCATAAGCCTTCAATAGAAGATTCTGCCAGGCTTGTCAATTCCGTCGTCATTTGTAACATCCGGTTTTCACGTCTTTGGATTTAACAACAATAATTGTTTACAGAGCAAAGTTGTCAGCCTATACCCACAGGCACCGGGTTCACTTTTCATCGCCTTCTACGGCTCGCAGGGCTATGGGACGGGAACATGACGGAATTACTAACTTCAGCTGCTTTAAATGCTCTTGTCTGGGATGTGACGCCGTTTAGAGTGGCATATCACTACCGACATTTCGGGGGAACTTGAACACGTAACATGATGTAAATAATAGAGAAAAATATCTACCGTTCTACACGGCCTCACATCCCAAAATCACCGTCATGAGAACTTCTAACCTCTGAATTTATATAATTATAATATTACTATTTGAAACATGTCATATGACATTTCCTTTGTGACATGGCCGTAAATTTCTGTATCGGAAAGAGAAGCCTTAATTTGATTTGTGCTAATTGCATTCTCGAACGTCATCAAGTTCAGTTCAATGCGAAACAGAAATTCCTAAGTGACGTTGATTCCCTTTTCCATTCAAATATTAGTGACTTGTAGAGTCTTCCAAATGAATCTTTCAGTAAGAAACATAAAAATAAAATATCTTAGTACCGTACCATGAAGACATATTGGAAGGGAAAAATGAAAACTCCAGTCAATCTTAAACCCGAAATAAGATGGCAGGCGAGTGGTCGGTTTTAAATTCCATTCGGTTAAACCCTGAGGATAAGTAACCTCCTGTTCGAAGAGCAGCTGGCTCTTAAAATGGCCGTGGATGTTATTGTTTGTGAAGGGTATCGAAGTCCGATCATCCAGTCTACAACTACTTTATTCTCAGGCATGAAACCAATACAGCCGCTTTCTGATTTCCTTTCGTTACTGTTTAAGAGAAGATGTCCAGATTACTCTACTTAACGTTGTACGAAATTTATTCTGTACATCACGCCACTGGGGACAGAACCGCCTTCGTACCTGCTAATTTCTTCACGTCAATAATACCAACATGGTGATCTTACGAACGTACAAAATTGAAATGATATTATCACGTGTATGGGGTTATGCGTGACGAAAATGACGGGGTCTAGATCGGATGATTGGATTTACTGGCATTTCGATTATAAGTTCTCTTAATCACACTCAGTTATACTTCTGTCGCTATTCTATACACTTTCAGTTCACCGTTGCACACATACTAGGTGTCTCAGTCTTCACTAGTCGTATCCTGGCAACGGATCTCAATACAGAAACTAACACTTCAAACACTATGAAATGTTCTTGCAACTTCTTGTTCAGTCACCCCTGAACCTCGGAACTCAACTAAAACTACTCAGCTGCAAGCGGGCTCGTGTTATATATCCGCGGCACGGACAAGTAAGAAAACTGTGCTAGTACGAATTAAGCGCAGAAGATGATCATTATTTTATACTTATTAATTTACGCTTTATATTATGTCACCATACAGAATGGCGTAGTTTTAAGAAACTGCAGAATTACAGAACTTCTTGCCAGCAATAAAGCCGTCTTAATTAAGAACATTTCCATCGCAATATAATTATCATTTATATGGTTGAAAATTCGTAAACTACGTTCGTTGTTGAGAGATAAACAGATCTCTTTCAATCGCCGTGCCAACAGTTACTAAAGCTCACATGAAAAACTTCAGCATTTCTGAACGATACGGTTAGAACGGAAACGGTTACTAACGCACAAATAAATTCCTTGCGTTATTTCGTGCGACTGTAACTTTTAAGTGAAATAAGAGCCCATGTTTATAAGTCCTGAGGCCGAAAGAGGCTGGAGATGGCATCCATCTTCGAACCACAAGCATAGACTCCGGGATCAGACGAACCGAGTACGCAGTCGGACACACTCTGACCCTTAAAGGCACACTGGTTACTATTCTCGCCACCTGCTCTGACATTAAGAAGTACTACGTTCTCATAATCAACAGAAATTGTCTCCTTAAGCCATTAAACAGCTGGTCATAATAGATACGAAGTGTGTTTCCTGTGTGGCAGGAACTGACTTCTAAAATATTATATGAAAGAAATTTATTTTAACAGGATTATTTATTGTCTTTTTTGACGTCGATAGATATATTACTTCTGCTAATCAGATTATCCCAGAAGCAGGTAATTTTGAATTTCAAAACCGTCGCTCTCATGCGTTGGACTGGGAAGTGCGTTTACAGGTGTTAGACCGGATCCGACAGAGAACGCAAACTCATGGCTGCTCCTTGAACGTACAAGGAACTACAAGAATCATATTTCTATTTTCTTCTTTTCCATCTTCCTCCTTTCTTCCTTCTGAGCTTTGTTTTTTCACTTTCTTTCTGCACTTTGTTCTGTATAGGCCTATCTGTTTTTCCTGCCTCCCTTCATTCTTTCCTTTTGTAATTTTAAGATTGAGTGACAGACATTGGATCGGACTGTAATTTCCGCAAGAGTCTGAGAGGGTTCAGGCTCCCAAGAAGGTGCAATGCAACGCAGTCACCGCACCGACTGGGGGACAGATGAATTCGACATGTAAATGTATTCCAAGTTCGGGCACCTAAGATAGACGAAACCGTTTATCGCGTTCTCGCTGTCTCCATATTACCTATCCTGAAAACATCGCTCTGTCTAAGGGGTTCTTGTAGAAATCGGCCAGATGGACGGACGGATGGGTTTACAGATGAATTGACATCATAAATTTTTTAATGGAGTAGTTACGCTATTTTCTTAAATACATAACTAGATGAAATTACATAATTTCAGTTTCATAATTAGTGACCTCTGTATAATATCATCAGAGTAAATATATGGAGGATTACGAGGTGGATGGGACAGATAGAACTCTTGGAAAACATAAAAAGATACACACAAAATTTTTAATAAAAACTCTGAGGGAAGTAACCGTTTATGAAACACAGATATAGTTGAGGGATATTAGAATATACTATTAAATTGTACTCTTAAGAAAATCTGTGAGCATATAGAGTGGAATGTCCTGTCTGATACCGTCCAGTGGCGTGCTTTTTGTAAATTCCGCAGTGAACATAACACGTATTGCGGAGAATATTTTGAACACATGAGCAACTATCGACTTTTATAGACGGCTTCTGCTCCATGGAGCTAGATAAAAGCGTTGTCTGTATCTTACAACACTCCCGAAGGGAATACGAAAGCAACAGTCACTTCTAGTGCACGACACGACACGACGGTTTAGAGATTTTGAAGAAGTAAAACTTCAACAACAAACAAACAAACTCCGTGGTCTGTAGTCCGCAAGTGTACTATACCGACCGAGCGACCGCCGCTTATCGGAGAAGTTAGTGCCAACTTTTGCGGCTAGAGGGTGTTCCGTGGTCAGCGCAACGGGTCCACACAGCCGTTAACTTTTATTTTCTAGACCGGAGCCGCTGTTTCCTTGAAATAACTCCTCAATTATTCTCACGGGGCTGAGTGAACCTTCGGGCCTAATGGATGCGAATTGTCAGCTTCACATCCTGGTCGTCTTTACCTCCGGAGATTAATCCCACAGTACTCATTAGGTAGACGGCTGAGTGGGCCTCAGGACAGCTGTGAACGTGACTTCAGATATATATGCTGCTAACCCAAGCACTACTACAAGGCGCCAAATCAGGAAGGTTTGGAGGTGACGAATAAACAAAGCTTCACACTTCCTTCATCTTGATACTTAATGGATATGAACGATCGGCTTTCAACTCTGGACGCATTTACAGGAGGGGATAGGACCCCCAGTGCCTACATTGTGTACAGGAAGTTTTCAGGAGTCGAATATTGGTTGTTCTACAACTTTACTAATTGAGCTATTAAGAATAGACGGACCATTTAATAATCTGTTCCTAGAGATTGCGTTCTGCGTTTCTTCTAAAAATATATTGGAGGAAGGGCTGATTTATTGAATTTTTTAGGATATATGTTTTCAGACAGAGAAATTTGCAGTATATACTTGCGGGTTTTTTTAAGTACTAGTGGGGTTGAAAGGGAAGGGGTTAAAATTTTAGGGTGTTTGAGAGGGATGGTTTGTTGGATAGTCTAAATAGAGAAGGGTGCTGTAATGTATGGGAATTAGTGGCTCAGAGAAAGAGCAGAAGGGATCAGTGAAAAGACTAGGGAGGTGTTGTGGCCAGCAAGGTATGTAGAATTCACAATAAGGAAAGGGCGTCTCTCTCCTAGAGGCTAATACGTCTATATATAAAGAAAAGGGAAAATCTTAAGTGTCTTTCTATTCCTCACTGTACATGTGTGTGCGTCCGAGCGTAAGGGTTGAAATTTTGCATTGGATCGTAACTGGTGACCTGCCACTGTGCTTGAACTGAGCCCGATAAGACACGTTCGATGTATTTGCTGAAGACAAACGTGCATGGTTTTTAAACACAGAGCGATGCTGCAGAAAGTTAATGAACTTAAAGTCTCATATTTAAAATTAATCTCAGTAGCATTAACAGGAAATTTAATTCTTAAGGGTGTAACTAACTCCATGGAGCAGAGATCATCTTGAGAAACTAACAGTTGCTCAGTTAATAAATACACTCTTCTCTTTATGTAACCGGAGACTCATTACGTTGTCTTCACAAGAGACACACTCCGGTCGTTATCCTAAATATAATGACTCCGGTTCATATTTCCCCGCTCTATTCTTTTAAGATCGTTTTTAATATTATCCTAGAAACTATTCCTGGGTCTTCGAAGTAGTCTTTTCCTTTCAAGATTTCTCTAGAGAAAATCTGTGAGCTGTCTTTATAGGCTTCACATAGTTTATTAATCCGTCAACAAGCATGGGATTAATGTAACTGAATTAATAGTAAAGGCAAAGTTGTTCCTGTGCTAAATGAATTAAGCACTATGCCATGAAGACGTGTGAAGGAATGGAGGTATAGCTCCACTATTCTTGATCTCGGTATTAGATGAAGGTGAGTGGTCACCTTCACGCCCCTGCCTCTTTAACCCGGGGGAAGAATGTCCTCTTACCCATTGGATAGGAGGTGGGTGGTTTCCAGAGTCGCTCTGGACACCGTGAAGGGAAAAATCTTGCACTGCTAGGAATAGAACCCAGGCCGTCGCTATAACGACTGACCTATCCCGAATTCCAGTAATAAGAAAAACAATTATTATTATTAAAACAGACCTATGCGAGGCAACAAATCAATAGAAAATAAATTTATATAAAAGAGTGGAGATGTATGTAACACTGAAACAATTCTATTCATGAACGCCCTTTTAGAAACAGGAAAAATCTTCAATTTGAGTGGTGGAACACCTTGGTCCAGTCCGAGGAACGCCAGCGTTCCGCCGGGCCAAAGTTTGTGAACCGTTGCACTAGGGTATTAGAATGTTGGCTGTTGAGAATGCTATTTTACTGTTACTTCAGCCTTAATTAATTCCATTCTTCTTGCTGGTCCAAGATAATTTGAAGTTCATAACCACAGTTCAGAGACCGAAAACAAGTATCTCTAGTTCATAATCATCGTTTGTAATTTTAAAACAAGGACTTAAATTCACAAAAATAACTCCCGTATAGGAGAAATAGACTGATACAGTTTACCAGGCAGACTGGAGCAATGTGATGCCCCTAGCTTGTAATCATGTGGCATTCCTTTATAGTTTCCTATTAAGCACAAGCTATTGTGACTGAGGTGACCCTTGTTTTCCTCAGTAATAACTCCAAGTGATCACTTCATATAAATCAAGGCTCTTTTCTCGCTAATTCTCTCCGTGTTACGACATATAAGCTACCCGATCTCTCATGTCGTCTTCCCACACACGAGTAAAATCTTTCTGTAGTTCACCATTGATAAGTACTGGAAAAAAATAATACATAAAGAAACCACCATAGTCATCCCACGACCGAGAAAGGTGTTAGGTATCAAGTGCTCGAAGTTCACCAAATTCGAAGAATTCCCTTTCTTTATATGCCCATAACTTCCTTCACTAAAATCAATCTAAACGTTGACCTGATGTTCTTGTCCCGGTCTTTGAAGTTGCTGTTTCTCAAAGGGTTTTATCACCAAAATTCTCCACCCAATCCTTCACTTCCAACCTAGATACACGCTAACCTCGCCGGAGCGCCCTAGATGTCGCTGTCTTAATAATAAGATATTTCTAATATAATCACGAATATTCTCGTTATGTATTTATCCTAAAAAGTATCATCTTATGGGATATTAGGCTGTGTAGTCCGTTGAAAGTTAACTGACGTTTCGAAGGAACATATCGCCTCCTTCTTGAGGTCTTCGAATAGGCCGAGCATGAAACCATCGCTAAACAAGTGGCAAGCAGAGCTCTGTTTCCCACCTGCCCGTCATCTGTAACACATTTTTATCTCACAAAGTAAGAAACCATTTCTAATATCCATACCCAATAACAGGCAGAATTATTGTCTGGAGTCTGACAAAAGACGCGATGATAAGAATTTATGAACTGAAGGTTAAGTCCATACATAGGTGAAATTAATGTAGGGTCATCAATATGGGTTTCGACGTAGCAGATCAACTACTGATCAGATTTTTGCATTCGCCAGACACTGAAAGAAAAAAAAAAGAGGAAGTACAATGAGACAACAAATTAACTGACTTCAAGAAAGTTATGTTCAGTTATGAAGAAATTATTGTACATTATTCTGATAGAATTTGGGGTACCCACGAAACTAGTTAGGCTCATTAAAATGTGTGTAAATGAAACCTGTATTAAAGCCCTTATAGGCAAATATTTGTCTTATATGTTTCCTATCCAGAATGATCTAAAACAAGGAGATGCTTTTTTCACAACTGCTTTTCAACTTTTCTTTTGAATATGCCATTAGGAAGGTCCAGGAAATCCAGTTGGATAGAATTTAATTAGCAGCTGGTCTATGCTGATGATGTGAATCTTCTGGGTGATAATATAGATACCATAAAAAAAACAGAATCTTTAATTTCGCTAGTAATCACAGAGAAAACTAAGTATATGTTGCAGTCTCATTCCCAGAATTCAGGGCAAGATCATGACATAAAGTTAGCTAACAGATGTTTTGAAAATATGGCACAGTTCAAATATTTGGGAACGACAGTAACAAATCAAAATTTGATTCAGGAGGAAATTAACAGGAGATTGAATTCGGGTAATGCTTGCTACCATTGAGTCTATATCCTTTTGCCTTCGCGTTTGTTATCTGAACACATAAAGATTAGAACATACAGAAATAAATTTTGTCTGTGGTGCTGTATGGGCGTGAAACTAAGGGAGGAACTTAGACGGAGGGTGTTTAAGAACAGGGTGCTGAGGAGAATATTTGGACCGAAGAGAGATGAAGTTACAAGAGATTTGAGAAAACTGCATAATGAGGAGCTTTAGCTTGTATTCTTTGACAAACATAATTAGAATGATCAAGTCAAAGGAGGATTAGATGGCAGGGCATGTAGCACGAATAATGGGGAAGAGAAATACATATTGGATATTTTAGGAAAGCGAGAAGGAAAAATACCACTAGGAAGACGAAGATGTAGGTGGATGGATAATATTAAAATGGTTCTTAGAGAGATAGAATTGGTTGGTATGGACTGGTTTGAGCTGGCTCAGTATAGAGACCAGTGAAGGGTTCTTGCAAACACGGATATGAAACTTCGGGTTCCATAAAATGCTGGAAAATTCTTGAGTAGCTGCACAACTGGCGGCTTTTCAATAAGGGTTCATCTATATGAAGTTAGTTACGTCAATTTTTATCGTAATTTCATTCTGACTCTTCTTGGAACTAGTAATCGGACAAAGACTCTTTAATGGCCTTAATAGTGAATTACTTTAATGTGAGTCTGGAATGATTTACTGTATGGACTGGTAATACACGAAGCATTTCTTATTATTATTCTTACTGACGTAGGAGTGTGACAGTGGCAGGACAACTTCAACACCAAACGGATTGACATAGCGGTAATTCTGTAGTCACGGGTTCTAATCTCGGCTGGGTTAAAGCCTACCCTGAAGGAGTTTTAGTGGCTTTTCTGCATCGCTGCAGGTAAATACCTGGACAGTATGTCTGTCAGGCCACGACCACATCCATCACAACCTTTTCATTTTATCATTCCAGGCTACTGACAGCGCTGTAGAGCAGCCCACATAAGTTTCAGTAGTTGTTACAGTGGGAACTGATTGCACGTCTCGTCAGGTTACTGGCAGTTGTGGCGTTATGGTGCATTCAGCTGTGTCGAAATTCGCTGACACAGCTGCACTGCGTGGCCTTTGAGCCTCACATCAGAAGAGCAGCAGGACCCGACGAGTCTAGGCGAGGAACTAGAAACCCTAGCTGATGTTCAGCTTCATCTTCATAAATTCTTACAATCGAACACCAGGAAAATTACTTTAAAATAGGTCACCACAACGATCTCCTTCCTTTCTGGGTCTATAGCTCGAAACGAGTATGTCTTCTCTAATAAAAGCCATTAGGAACAAACGCGCCCACGCACACGCAAGTCTTAAGATTTTGAATCACGTACTGTTCAGACGTCCAGGCCTATGTCTAAGTTGTTCACCATTTATTTTTACTACAAGATTTTTCTCCAACTAAGAGAAGGCGAGAGAATTGGCGGGTAGAAATTCATCCCTTACCATTCTGTGTTCATTTAGGGGACGTATTAAGCCTTACTGTATAAAGAGTTCAGGCAGAATTCGCCCAAAAATTGTGTCGATATTTCATCTTCTCTTCTCTTCTCAGAGTATAATTAGAATGATTAAGTCAAGGAGGATGAAGTTTGCAGGGCATGTTGTACGAATGGGGGAGACGAGGAATGCATATATGATATTGGTCGTAAGAAAGCCAGAAGGAAAGAGACCACTGGGAAGACCAAGGCGTAGGTGAGCGGACAATATTAAAATAGATCTTACAGGGACAGGATGGGATGGTATGGATTGGATTGGTCTGGCTCAGGATAGGGTCCAGCGGAGGGCTCTTGTGAACGCGGTAATGAACCTTCGGATTCCATAATATGCTGGGAAATTCTTGTGTAGCTGCAGAATTGGCCGCTCCTCAAGAAGGGCTCAGCTCCATGAGTAAGTAATTTCATCTTGTACAGTACACGTAGGGGGGTACATGGTAGCGTAATTGGTTGAGGCACTATGCTACAAGCTACAAGGTCGCTAGTTTGAGTCACGATGAGATGGATTTTTTTAATTTACCTAATTCTTCCAGCCGCACCATGGCCCTGGGGTCGACTCAGCCTCTAACAGAAATGAGTACCAGGAAACTTCCTGGGGATAAAGGGCAGCCGGCCAGTTCGTAAGGCTGACAACGTTACCACAATCTGTGGCCGAGTATCTAGAAGACGTGGGAGCTTTAACAGTACACGTAGGGGCTATATAGCCTCGATACTGAGAGCGTCGTTAAGTAAGAAACAGACGTAACAGTACAGTGGGCGGGCCTTGCCTAAATGTCCCGTTTTCCCTTCTTTGGAATGGAATATGCATCACTACTTACAGGGATAAATGAAGGTAACTCCTAAGAGAACAGTGTCGTTCTTGCAGAGCTGATACTGAGCTGGCCAAGAAACGTCCTGCTTTCATGAAAACCGAAGTTCATTACTGAGCTGACGAGATCCCATCACTGGACTCCAATCCAGTTCAAGCACTCACAATTTATGTCTTTCATATTCATGTTAGAGTGACTATATGCTGGGTTTGGATTGGTGATCGAATTTATTGGACTCTTGGATACAGCGCTTGACTACACTTTACAATTCACTATGACATACACACACACACACACATACACATACACACTAGTGTTCGCAGTCAAGTTTTCACTAGCCGTTGCTTGGTAGTAAGTTCCAGCGGCGAACGTTCACTTTTTTTTTTAATTCCCTTAGTGGGGGGTGGAGTCTAACTGGGTCCACTCGGCATGGCGGCCATTGATTGGCCTACTGTAGCCTGCCCCTGGTGATTATGATGATGGTGAATTTTGTGGAATGAAGATTGGCAGGGGAAACCGAAATACTAGGAGAAAACCCGCCCAGCGCCACTTTGTCCACCACAAATCCCACTTGACCAGACCGGGGCTTGAGTACGTTCCACTTCCTCCAGTTTCTCGAACTATCCCCGTGCCTCAGCTACCAGCCTCTAACAGCAACAGCTCACATGCACTGAACCGCAGCAGTTCTCTACCTCACTCACTAACCAACTGACTTTACTTAACCAACTGTCCTGCTCATAGCATCTCGGCACGGACCGCACAGAAAACTTCATTAGTTAGTTCAGAGTCGACAGTTGAGGGCTAGTTGTGAGATAGTAAATAGCCGTTACGAGGTAACGACTGGTGAGAACATAGCAAGTGCCGTAGTGAGAAGTAGTGTGCGTCAGTTAGTGAGAGCATCAGCATTGCTTGTAGTTACTAGTTTTACGCTATCAATAAATCCAATAATAATGAATCCAAATTCCGTGTCTAGTCACTGACAAGCGACAGTATTGAGCCTCTAATAAGAGTCGAAGCATCAGGTAGAATTCTCTCTTCTTTTTCGTTACTGCCTCATTTTTTCTCCTCACTCTTCTTAGTATATTCTCATCTTCTCTTGTTTCTTTATCCCTATTCCTGTTCTATCTCCTCATGTTTGTCTCCTTCTCTTCTCTTCTCTTCTCTTCCTTCTCCCCTACATTAATTTGTTTCTGCAACGTCTTGCTCCACACAGTTGTGCGATCGCGGTCCGAGGGACTTCATAAAGAGTACAAACTTTGAGGCTCTTCATTACGTGATTATTTCAATTGTCCTGTTAGTTCCGCTTTCTTGACCAAATTCTTAAGAAGAAAATTAAGAAAAGTAGACAAATTTTAATGTTTTTATATACATTGTACTGCTCAGGAAGCCACAAGTCCCTAACAGTTCTGGCATTCCTGAGTGTTTGGTAGGCCATGAGGCCTACGACCCGTATTCATTACGAAACAAGAGGATGACGTATTACAGTAAAATGCAATGGGGCCTTCCCATTGGTTACTTGGTGAGAGGCGCGGTTCAGCCTCTACCGGCCCTATATTAACTTGTATTTGGGTTAATCCTGATGAAGTCAAGGACAGTGAAAAGATGGGACATGTAGCACGAAGAAATATACATGTGTACATGGTAGGATAATATTAAAATGGATCTTAAAGGCTCAGGCCATGATGATGTAAAAGGGATTCTCCTGATTCAGAATAGTTTAATGGCGGGGTTTTGTAAACACAGTGGGCCTAATCAGCATTCTGGTTCCATAAAAGACTGGGTATCTTTAGACTAGCTGGGTGACTATCAGCTTCTCAAGAATGACTCTGTTCTATGGAGTTTATTACAGTTATTGGTATTATAGAAAACCTAATTGTTATTCGACCTCCTGTGTTATTCTCATGAAAATAAAACGGACAGGATTCCGTAACTCTCTGGATTATAAATCCTTCTAGAAATACGTCCTTTTGAGAAAACAGCCTTCCGGACACAGTAAAATTACAAATCTGATACCGTACAGGACTCCTGTAGGTACAAAAATGGTGAGAACTGTGAAGCTAGCCTATCACTCCTTTGTCTCACATAGCGCGGCGGAAAAATTATGTGTTGTCAGTTGTTTGTGAACCGTACTTGTCCTTTGATGGTATTCACATAGTGATAAAACACTGTCACTGAGCATGACAGTTTAACTACAGTAATCACGGCAAACCTATGTCCGCTACATTTAAATTTTCTAGTATTTACAGAAATGAACCATATCTATCTGTCTGTCTATGGCTCTACAGCCCTTTGTTAGACATTGGCTGCTTTTTCATTTTCTTAATCCCATACACAGTCGGTAAGACTCCTTGGACGGGGGATCAGCCAGTCGCTAGGCCGCTAACTACAAACATACAAACACAAACAGAATAAACACACACAGACATCCATACCTCTAGTGAGATTCGAATCCACGATCCAAGCGTTAGAGAGAGCGAAGACAGTTCATGCCTTAGACCGCGCGTCCACTGCGATCGGCAATGACCCATAACCAGATCACCCGAAATCTGGAATCATTTTTACAAGAAGAGAAGAAAGTATCTTTGTTGTGTAAGCTTGAACTGCTATCCTATATATTCCTTCATTGATGCAAGCTTCCTTATATTTTCGCTTTGTGATTTCATGTGTGTGTTCCTCACATTTCCGGCTCTGACGTTTACTAAGAAAATAGTTGTCACAAAATGGTTATATTAAATTGATTACATGTATGGTTATTAGTAAAGGCATAAAAGGATACCAAGGGAAATCTCGTTCATAACAGCACCTAGCGGAAAAATAGAGCGGTAACGAGCCTAGCTGTGGAAATAACTGGTTCTACTGCCGGCTGCTTGTCGAATGTTCGGAGACCTCGTGTTTCTTTTCTGTCCCACACGTTGCACTAACTTTTGGCAATAACTGTCTTCTGCCATATCTTTTCGAATTCATCACTGACATTCAACCGACCGGACCTAAGTTAACTTCAGAAATTGATATAATATTGTAAAATAAATGGATGAATAAGTCGTTGCACTCAGAAACCGGTTGTCTGTCTGCCTGTCTGCCACAAAGCAGGAGCTGTAGAACCTGAAAGTTTCACAGAAATTGTAATGAGAATGTAACTGCTTGTAATGACGGTACAGTTTTCTTTTGTTTAAATCAGGCTCGATCAAGTCAGGTTAATATTAAATATAAGTGACTCCTGGTGTATGGTGTAAAGCACACATTGCCCTCATTTACGTCATAAAATCGCAAATTAATTAATATAAAACGCTGAAGGGATTTAATTAGCTTCGTGTTTTAAATAAATCAGAAAAATATTACAAGCTGAATTGTAGCACATTCTGCGCTTTCTCTAATCAATGTAAACACTTATATATGAACAAAACAAAGCACTATTATTCCTTACACGGCCACCATAGGATTAAGATTCTTTTTTTAACTGATGCAGTGTTCTTTAAACCTGTTGTTAGCAGCATTTTCTGTTTCTCCGGCCGACGAAATACCAGTGGGCTTCCCGAAGACAGGCGCTGTACGTGTCTCAAGTTGCTCAGTACAAATAATAGACCAGAAATATAATTATTATTAGCACGTCTAACCAGTTGCATTAACAAAATATACATGAATGACTTTATGTGGCATTAAAATCGAAGACGTATCATAGCCAGGCATGTATTCTGAATTGAATATAATTCACGGGGGAGTAAGAAAATACATAAGTTACGACACATATCAGTTACCTGAAGATATGGAATTTATAACAGGGTTCCACTTTATAATTTCTAAGAAATATAGCAAACAACCTCAAAATTCCGCGGACGCCGAATTCGGACGCGCAATAAAATATACTGGAAAGCAGAGAGGAAAAATAAGTTGGACTCCGTAGTTGTAATGTTCAACAAAAAACATTTATTTCTTTGAAGAATAAAACATGAAAGGAGTTGTTAATTTATAAATAGTAAAATGTAGCACCCACGTTGGCTTAATGCTGGTTGGGATTCTGGGACAGGCAGTGATCCATGAACTCCGTTATAAATATCGCCTTGTTAATATTAAACGAACAGCTTATGAAGAGGGGAACCGAACTGTACTGGCTCAAGAACCTTTGTGTTAATGAAAGGATTTCGGTCTGCTATGTAACTATCAGCTGCCCAAGGAGCTTCCGTGAGATTTTCTTTCTAAATTCCAGAAGAAGAAGCAGGCTTACTTCTTGTCTTCCTTTACCCTCTCTTCTTCTCAGTAAGAACTTCTTTCTTCTGAAATTGTAGAATTTAAAGACAACAGGTAGGACACCTTGGACATGTGATTAGCCCATCGCAAAGCCGCTATCTACACAGGACAACATAAGGGCAGAATAATGCCTTGAGTAGGATTCGAATACATGATTGCAGTGTTCTAGCGGTAGAAGACATTTCGTGCCTTAGACCGCCCAGACACCATGATCAGCGAACAGGCTTACTTACTTACTTACTTACTTTTTTAATTGCTAGTGGGATGGGACTACGTCCCTTGTACTGCGGCCACTTCTGGCCTACTGTACCAGCCCCAGATGACAGGTGAGGGTGATTGTGGAGCAATTGGTGGAATGAAGATTGGCATTGGGAAGCCAGCAACTAATCGCTTGAGCTATGGCGCGACCTACTTACTTACTTACTTCAAGTCCATATTAACGAAATAGCGTATCTACTGGCGGAAACATTTACAGCTACGTTCAATATTTTTTTTTAATTCGCTTAGTGGGGGCGGAGTCCACCTGGGTCCACTCGGCACGGCGGCCACTGATTGGCCTATTGTAGCCTGCCCCGGGTGATTATGATGATGGTGAATTTGGTGGAATGAAGATTGGCAGGGGAAACCGAAATACTCGGAGAAAACCTGCCCTAGCGCCACTTTGTCCACCATAAATCCCAATTGACCAGACCCGGGATCGAACCCGGGCCGCCGCGGTGGGAAGCCAGCGACTAACCGCTTGAGCTATGGCGCGGCCTTAGCGAACAGGTTTACTTACTTACTTATTTATTTACTTACTTACTTACTTACAGCGCATATTAACGAAACAGCGTATATACTGGCGGGTACATTTACAGCGTCGTTCAATAAAGATTACTATTAAATAAAGATGACTGTGTAATACAGCGACCGTACCCCCAATTTTGTATGTCATTTACGTCCATTCAACAAAATCCATTCATTATGCTGTCCTATTGCTGGTATGTAAACTAGCGGCCCTCTGTCGGCTGACTGCTGTCCCCCTATTGTTTGTTCCTCGCTTAAAAACAGCATTTCAACTTCTTTAATGTTTTTTTTTTTTTTTTCATATTTCGCTGTGATATACGATTGAGGTAAATGATGTAATGCACAAATATTGGTAATAATATAAAGTAAATAATTATATTAGTTACAAGATTATTGTGAACACGCGGTAGAGCAGTAGGTTGAGGCACTGTGCTACAAGCCGGAAGGTTGCCGGTTCGAGTCCCGATGATGTGGATTTTTTTTTTCGATTTACCTAGTCCTTCCAGCCACACTCTGGCCCTGGGGCCGACTCAGCCTCTAACAGAAATAAGTACCAGGAATCTTCCTGCGGGTAAATGGCGACCGGCGTGTAAGGCTGACAAACTTACAGCCATCTGTAAGCCGACTGTCTATAAAATGTGGAAGCCTCGACGTCTCACAACCCTGTGGGCCTTCACGTCCTGTTACAGTGATAGCTTCAGTTACAAGAATATTAACTACAGTCGTGATACTACCACGTATAGCTGTGCATTAATCCACTTTGTAACAATGCAGCTCTCAAAGAATTATTTTATTATTATCCTTAAGTTACTTAACGAGATATTTCTATACCAAAATTCTGTATGTGTATGTTGTTTCCCCATCCACTTACAAGTGTGACACGGCTCAGCACCTTTTGGGTTGTGCTAAATAGGTATGACTATGGAATTAAGCATCATTAACTACACGCTTTAAGTCCTTTCGTTACGTTTCTAAATATATTAAAATAATAGAACCTGATTATCAAAACAAAGCGACCAATCTAAATTTCGAAATGTTATCTTCTCGTTATATAGCGAACATATTTCCTTTCTAGTTTATTCCACCAGTTTCATCCAAATATTTTCATAAGAACTATGATTTAAACAGGCCCATTTTTTATTGCTTCAACTGACCGTTTCCGCCCCATTGACTTTAATTATTAGGTATTCTCCCTTCTAATATTTAAATTTCGTTACTAAATAATGTATTGCCATAGCTCTGTATACAGAATTCTCAGTTTTACCAATTAATGCAATCTTCTTCGGAGCATTATTATTATTATTATTATTATTAATTATTATTATTAAGATGTAACTAATGTGCCAAATGATGGGTCTATATGTCAACATTTCTATCATTTTAAATTATATCCAAAATAACATAATTATAACAAGATACTTACAATCATAATGAGCTGAAAATTCATGTATAAAATATTCCTTTGTCCTGACATTAACATACTAACGCTACTCATGATAACCTTATTCTGTTGCATTATCTACTGGGCTGAACATGCATCCACACGAAATTTACCGTCGTTGTCATCATCCTCAACTACGTGGTTTTACTGTTATTGAAATTTGGCAAATTCAAATCCTAATAATCAACAAACATGTACAATCTATTATTGACATATACACTTAGGCCCTACATTTACACCACCATATGGTTATTTTTTCTTTTTTACTACAGCCCCAATTTGGGCCTTGTCCTACCTCCATGAAACTCTCCATTTCACTTCAGTTTACTAGATCTGAGACATATGGTAGGACTCCTTGGGGAGTGATCAGCTCGTCGCAAGGCTTCTAACTGTACACAAACACAGAAAAACGCGCGCGCACACACACACACACAAATATTGAACGTCCATGCTCTGAGTTGGATTTGAACCCACGATCCCGGCTTCAGAGCGAGCCTTAGACCGCTGGGCTACCGTGACCGGCTCATCATATAGTAGTTTTCTCTTTTTATATTACCAGAAAAAGAAATATGTAGCTCAAGACACATATCAGAGGGTAGAGAAGAGAATTTTACATGTATCTACGAAGACAAAAGAGATTCGATCTAAAAGTCTTTGCACCGATTTTGTATAAATTCCATGACTTTCAAGATATCTTGAATATGTTGTCTACTAAGAGCAGCGAAAGTAATTCCTATTCTCTTCTAAACAGTGAGAATCAAATATTTGTGACGTTGCAAGAATATGGATACAAATATAGTAACAGACGAATGTCTTGTTAACAGGAAACTGCATGAAATGCGTTAAATGCAGTCTGCACTGAACAATTTATTTAATGTTAATTTCAAAGATTTTTTAATCTGATTACTTTGTATGAGTGTAAGAAATAACTTCTGTACATTAATCATATTCATCTTAATTACAGGCTAATGAATGAATTCCTTCTGCAATAGACAATATCGAATAAATGAACTGTCAGGTTTATTCTCGGTAACATGAAATAACAGATGGTTTCAAGGGAATAAGTGTTAATTATTCCAGTTTTTAAACTCATCCATGCTACGAACGAGATATCTCGATCAAGAACCACGTTCATCTTTCCTCACAGTAACAATGTACTTGATGATTGCTAGCGTGAGTAAAAAGTAATCAAACTTCTCATCGTGTATGATTTGAGGTTTTCACGGCGGTGACTATGAAGAAAGCAGTGTTCTGGGACATGGCGCTGTGTAGATATTGTGTTAACCGACGTTTCGGAGGAACGTATTGCTTCCATGTTCAGGGTAGAAGACGAGAATAAATCCGCGAGCGAACCAGGGTGAGCAGGTGCAACAGACTGAGGACCTGCTCACGCTGGTTCGCTCGCGGATTTATTCTTGTCTTCTACTCTGAATATTGAAGCAGTACGTTCCTCCGAAACGTCGGTTAGCACAATATCTACACGGCGTCACTTCCCAAAAAGACTGCTTTCTTCAATCTTGACATCGTTTGTTGCTAAAAGTGTTTAAGGGTTTAATATTTGGCACGGAAATATAAGCGTATAATATACTCTATGGATGAGAATCTTTACTGAGAAGCTGACGATCGCGCAGCTGGTCAACAAATTCTCCATACTTTGTGAAATCCGAAGGCTCGTTAACGTGCTACAAGAACCGACCACCGAACCTGTACTGAGTTAGTCCAGCACACAATCCCATTTCATATTTGTTAAGGCATATTTTAATATTATCCTCCTATTTATGCGTAACGCCGGTCACGGTAGCCGAGCGGTCTAAGGCACGCACTGTCCTCGCTCGCTCAGAAGCCGGGATCGTGTGTTCGAATCCCACAGAAAGCATGGATTTTTGGGATGTGTATATGTTTATTCTACTTTCAGTATAGTTCGCTTGCGGACTAAAACCATGGAGTTATTTTGTTTATATATTTATTCTATGTTTGTGTTGTCCTGTGTTTAGGCAGAGGCCTTGCGACGATCTGCTCTCTCGTCCAAGGAGTCTTACCGTTTGTAAAATGATCATGAAACTGGAAATCAGAGGTCAGGGCCCAAGGGGGCTGTAGACCCAATGTAAAAAAATTATGCGTAATTTCTCTTCGGATTATGCTACAACAATTCTGCTTTAATTTCTCATTTCCACAATTCTTTCTACATGTACTTCGAAATGGAAGTATATTACAAGCAAAGAAAAATGCATCATTTTAAATGAAGGCAGATTAAATTTAGTAATCCGTTTTTACCTAACGTATTATTTGTATTTGTAACCGAAATCGATTGCAGCACTGATTGTTATAAGCATGTAACTTACAGTTTACAAACATGATCGGAGAGTTTGTTTGTTCACCGTATATTTTAATTCCTTGTCATTGGAATCCTGCGTAGCCACTGACACCTTGCATACTTCAGCAGCTCACGTCACTGGTTCAGCGAACATTTCACAACGAACATCAACACATTTCGGCTGATCATCAACATTGTCGATCACCTTGATCTGAAGTGAATTCCTCTAATAAATACGATAAACGGAAATGCGAGGCAATGATGTTTCAGTTGAAACACGCGTCCTGGTGACAGAACAGAAAACAATAACTGACGTAATTCTTCTCTGGCTGCTAAGATTAAGTAATATTACATCATGAACAAGAAATCGAGAAATTCCTCAAGTTCTGATGTGTGCCTTTTAGAACATCACTGATGTTTTAGCTGGAGTAAAAATGAGAAAAATTATCAGTTGTGCGTTCAAATGAAGACTGATTAGATGACACAAACACAAACATACATATAGGCTAGCTTCCATATGAAATATAATAAAAAGGTAAAACTATCCCTGTAACAGGCCGTGAAGGCCTATAGCGTTGTGAAACGTCGAGGTTCCAATATTTTCTCTAGACAATAGGTTTCCAGATGGCGGTAAGGTTGTCAGCCTTACGCGCCGGCCGCCCTTTACCCCCCAGGAAGATTCCTGGTACTCATTTCTGTTAGAGGCTGAGTCGAACTCAGGGCCATAGTATGGCTGGAAGTATTAGGTAAATTGAAAAAATCCACCTCATCGGGACTGGGACCCGAAACCTTCCGACTTGTAGCATAGTGCCTCACCAACTATGCTACCGCGTGTCCGCTATCAAATATATATATATATATATATATGTCTCTCACACACACAAACACACACATAACTTAAAATGTAGAACTAGCCTTGTCTACTTGCCTAAGGCGAGTTTTTCATACACTGGAGAGGGGGAATTCAAACCTAATCAACTCTCTACTATCAGAAACCGAAGACTTAAAACTGATAATGCCGAACCCTGCTACCGGACACAATCCTATGCCAGTTCTACACATATAGCATCCTCACTAGATTTACGTATTTTCCTGATATCGATCTCAGTGTTATCCTCCCTTATTAATTTCGTTCATCAATGTAACAGGTCCCCAAAATATTTCCTGTCAAAAATTCTGTAGGTATATGTATTATTTGTCACCCACAAAATTATTATCTAGATACTATGGACAGTGTTTTTGTAATCTGCTGTTACATTACAACGGAGAGGAGTGCGTCATATTAGAGGAAGTTCTTACAGTTTCCTTCAGCTACCTTCACCACTCGGAAGAGTGTGAGACGGTATAGCAAATGAGAGAACTGTAATAGACCTACATTATAAAATTCGCTTTTTGGTAATTAATTTTAAAATAATTATAAATTAAAATCAGTCTTTAACTTATTCTATTTAAGCTGTAGATAAAAGCGATGTTTAACCAAACTATTAGTTAATGTTTCAACTGTAGCAGGCAGGTTTTGCAGATTAGAAAGTTACGAACTCGTAAGATCGGATTGACAATGACATTTCGAATATTGTTATCTTAAATGAACATTCCGTAAGGGAAACTGACAAGGTTTGTGGGACGAAGAAATTATTTAAGAAGAAACCAAAACACAGAAATACACATTTTAATATAAATATTCGTCTACAATATCGTTATTTTATCAGGTAAGAAAGTAGCCCAGCTCTCAATGACAAGGAAGAAATTCCAGAAAGTCTTCGCACTCAGGCTTGTTCACGCGCATTTTGCGAGAATCGAACCCAAATTCTTGATCTGGAGGCGAAGTTCTCTGATCCCCGATCTCATAAGCAACCGTTTTATTTTCTGAAATTACTTTTCCTTTTACAAAGGATAACTAAACTTGTTTAGCACCCGTCGATAAACGAATACAATATACGGTCACCTGATGGCCTTGTATGACTACGGCTCTTGAAATATTATAAAGGCATTTATGTGACGGCTTGCAAGCGATTTAAATGACAGCATTGTTACTTATTTTCTAACTTCGAACACTTGCACTTTCATTTCTAAGTCTTAATGCGTTTGTAAAATCTAGTCACGAACTGCCAAATATAAAGTCAACGAGAATGAAATGGGCAGGACATGTAGCACGCATGGGGGAGAAAGTAATGTATGTAAGATTTTTGTGGGAAAGCCAAATTGAAAGAGACCATTAAGTAGACATAGACGTATGTGGGAAGATGATATTAAAATGGATCTTAGAGAAATAGGATGGGATGATATAGACTGGATTCATCTGGCTCAGGATAGGGACCAGTGGCGGGGTCATGTGAACACGGTAATGAACCTTCGGGTTTCATAAAATGGGTTGGGAAAGCCTTGAGTAGCTGAGCAACTAGTGGCTTCTCAAGAACTCAAGAGTTCATTCTGGAAACTCTCGAAGAATGGCATATCTGTGTGACATAAAAGCAGTTCCACAGTGCATAACCAGAAACAGATACGAGACGATGTAGACATATCCAGTTCCCCNCCCCCCCACCCAACATGCATTTAATTTAAAGCTTCACTGAATAGTAATTCCTCAGAATGGATTTACTTGTTCTTAACCGTTTGTACGCAAAGATTTTGCAGCCCAAATAGTTAGGAGCCTCAAGTCACTGTGTCCTTTTGAAATTATTTTACGTAATGTGTAAAAGATCCTAGAAAGAACAGAGTATCCCATTTCGTGTAGCGTAGATACGCTACGAAACACGAGAGATCAAGTATATATTGAGAGAAACGGGCGGATTCAAATGTCTTGAAATAGCTGAGAGAGATAATAAACATTCCAGTGTTTTTCCGTGTAAACACTATGATTAGAAAAAAACCTTGTATTGAAGGAACCGACAATATCAGCAGAATCTGTTATGTATAATACAACTCAACGCCTCTTAACTGATTTTTCGTAACATCCTTTCCCGAAATAAAATGCTAGACACGTTGCAGTACTTAGTTAGGCATCACGCCATGAAAGTGTATGGGGAGTGGAGGTAATAGCTCCACTCATTTTTAACTTCGGCACGAGATGGTGAACGGTCAGCTTTACTCACCGGCCGCTTTATCGCCCCATACCCATTGGATAGGATGCAGTGTGGATCACAGAGCCGACTCAGTTGAGGAGAGAAAGATCTCTTACCCGTATCTGAAATCGAACCCCGATTCCTCAGTCGATCAGCCCGTAACCTGTTTTCTATTCCTACAAATACGGAATGTAAAATAACATTGTCTCATTATGTTCCAAAATACTGTTATTATAGAACCATTACAACAAGTGTAATTAAGTTGAAGAGAATCCTGCACGCAGGAACAGGACCTGTGAGCCCCCCCTCCCCCCTGCACTCAACACTGTGACAATGATCCCAACACATGCGTCTGCCCAAAATTCTCTTTTCATACTAATTGTGGGAAAGTATTCTGTGAAAGCAGGCACTGTTGTATTCATGGTTATGGAAGTCAAGATTATTGCAGTCGTTAGTAAAGTAACGGAGACAGCGGATTGTAACTCACGTTAGGCTGTGGTGTGCCGCGGGTGGTATTTCGGGCGTTGTAGGCGCTTGACACACTGACGGAATGCCGCCGCCGCTGCCTCCTCCTCTCGTGTCGTAAGTGCAGTCCTGCCGCCACCTCCGCTTTGGTCACCGATGCAACAGCTCGCATCGAGTGTATATTGTTGTAATTTGGGAGCGCGCGCGGGGCGACGGAGATTCCTCGGCCGATGGGGCTGCATCTGCCGCGAACGCTTAGTGAGCTGCGTCGGGGAGGGAAGTTGCTTTTGCCGGCTGGTAGCTTGCTCACCGCCCGCCAAAGCCGGCAGTTGGCGGAGGGACCATACCGTGCACACATACACGCATGAGGTGGTCAACACTTCGCCCCCTGTTCCCTCCCCCGCGTATATGCGCCTGCCCGTCGAGAACAGGGCAGAGAGGAGGGCCGAGGCACTGCTGTGTGTCGGAAAGAGAGAGTGAAGTGAAAAAAGGGGTAAAAAGACATACAAGACTGGGCGCAGGTTTTGGAGATTGAAGGAAAGAGAAAAACTATGCGCGTAACATACAATGCTGAGGTGGCCCTGCGCTATCGTTCGATTTTCTTCCTACTGCCCGTTTTGTGTTCCCCTCCCTCTTACCTCTTTGATCTCTTCCCCACCCCTTACTTTCCCTCCTTTCCCCGTTGACGCCAGCCTGTCCTTTTGGTAGGTTATTGGTTGGGTCCCGCGTGCGGCAAAGGCTTTGGGGTCTACGATTGTGGTAGTAAGCTTCCTTTCTCAGCCGCAAGGTGGCAGCTCTGTACAGCAAGCCTCTTGGAAAAGGCGGAGCAGTAGCAGCAGTGCTCGCTGCAAGGAGAGAGAGGAGTTTGCTGTTGCTGCTGAAGGATTTGTCCCTTGAATATATTGGGGGGGCTCTCTGTCTTCTTCTTCTGTGTGCCTGCCTCTCTCGTGCACCCCTTCCCCGCTGAGCCCCCACTCGGTCAGGCTGTGCGCGCCGTAGCTCGGAGACTACATGTCAGTCAGTCTGAGGGAGGGATTTGTGCTGAGCGGTTGCGGAGGACAATACACACGCTAGCACACGTGGGCGAGGATATATTTTTGACGTCACGTGTGTACAAGTGCAGAATGGAATACTCGTCGTGTTTGAATTAAGAGGCCCTTATATTACAGGGTCCTCTATCAATCAAAAGTCGTTACACCCAAGAACTGTAGCTACTTGCAGCTTTCTGTTTTCACCTCCCGAAATATAAGGACAAAGTGTTTTGTATCATTGTGGGCAAGTGGAAGGACTCCCTGGAAGTAAACCTGTGAAAGAAAGTGAAATGTCGCCCTCATGATAATGGCATCGGTGACTGTTGTTGCTGGGGCGATTTTTGGTGATATCTCTCCGTCTTCATCATCGTCTGTAGGAAGATACGTCGACGACGAAGACGGTGGTGGCTGTCGGGAGGTACGTAGCCCAGGACCACGTCCCCCTATCAGTAAATATCAAGTGCCGTGTGTCGTGGTGTTTGTGAATTCAAGGGACTCGTTTTTCTTTATTTAGTTCCGAAACACGATTGTTGTTATTTGCCAGGCCGGACATTGTCTGCAACAGCGTGATGAAGTGAACGTCGGTATTCCTGCATGAAGAGTTTCCAGCTCGAAGTATTATAGTGGGAAAATGGTTTGTTATTAAGTTCCGTTGTCAGTGTTGATGTGACTAGAAGCATTCGGTGGCTGCGAAGTACCAAAGTGTCTAGATAACAACACGAACATTATACACAGTGGATAATAGGATATCAACTGCAGGTATCTCGTCAGCAGTTGGTGTAGGATTCATCCTATTAGAACAGCTGATGGTGCACATTCAGGATTTGTAGTCGGAACAGATGTTACACGATACACAACAGTTGAGATATGCTCTGTAGGAGCGTATGACAAACCGTTCCCGTCACGTCACTCTGATTATTTAAGTGTTTTCGAGAAGTTATTTCCTGGTATGTGTTATGTTGTACAAGTATGCAGCGATTTTAGCTAACGAAGTGTTGTTTAGTGGGATGTGTCCCGAACGGAGTGGCGAGTATGACGGTGCACGTTTGAAATGGTTTAGGTACTGAGAATAGTAATGTTAGTTTGTAATATCAAAACACAACAAAATTTAAATTTCGATCCAATTAACGGCGCTGTTATTTTCCCGATAATGAGATGTATGGGACTTAACGAAGAATTGGCGTGTTGTACGCAGTGTCTTGTAAGTGTAATCAGACACTCTGAGAGGGGTTGGTTGTTTGATATTTTCCGACGGTTTTCCAGGAATCATTAAGTATAGTCGTCCTGTTGGAGCTGCGGTGTCGCTTCGTGTGTGCGTGTGTCAAGTTTATAAATAGCGACTTTTGTTGTCTGGTTTCTTACTCTAAATGGGGGATGAAATCCTTATTAAGAACCAACTCTTAAGCGTTGTCACACATGTACGTGTACTGGGGTAGTTACGAAAGGGGTGAGAAATTGAAGCAAGTCTAAATAGAGGGAATGACAGAGGAAATCAACCGACGTATTTTTTTTTTCACGAGAAATATTCAAAAATAACAAGAAAGATAAAGAATGTGTAATAATTTTCGTAAACTTTCATGTAAAAAATTCATTTACTGTTCCCGCAATTACGTACTATTCCTTGCGTTAACTTTGTTCTGAATAAGAATGTATCTACGTCTGATTTTAGCGCATAAAAGAACTGCATGGGTATTGAAAGTTAACGCGAACACGGAGGAGGAAGAAAGACGAAGAAAATCAAAGTAAAATTATAGAACCGAACTGACGAAGGGGCATCAAGTTCCTGGCGTTTGCGTGTCGGGAACTCGTTTCGATAGCATTCAGCGTTTCGAACCCGAACTATGCACGCAATTCATAATACAAAACGAAAAAGGAGGAACAGTAAAAAAAATGTTATAAGAAAAATAACGCATGAAGTTTTAGCCGGATAGTGCCAAGCATTCTCATGTGTGTATGTTTCATTTAGTGATGGGCTCTGGGAATAAAACCGCTGATAATCTCAACATCCACCCACAAAGGACTGTCACATTACAAACTTTCTGACATTTCACAAGAAAACCTAACTCCGCTTGGGATAGTTAGTGGACTCATGTTAGAGAACTTGACATAATCCATCACCAACAGATGAGAGAGGAACCCAAAATGATGCAAGACATGTTTATATACAGCAAAAGAGGGTTGTGGTCTGTCACCGAAACTGGAAGAACAGCGAAAATTATTTCTCGCAGATTCACCATTGAATAACAATTGTCAGACTTCCAAATGTTACAGCGAAAACGAGGTAGCATGAATGACTAATAAATACGAAAATCAATAATTTTAAAATAATTGTTTGTTTTTTTTGCGATAGTTTAAAACGTGGATTAATCATTTTGCAAAACATCTTTTTCCCTCTGTACTGAACTAGATGCAATTATTACGCCCTGCCTTCTATAACCTGACATATCAATATTGAGTTTCGTAAGTGGTTAGAGATAGGCCAGCTGCTGTAGTTTTCTATGTGTGATTTATGTCGTGTGAATGAACCTCAATGTTCGCCATTCCAGATGATGCGGCTGTGGCGATTGGATTTATAGAAGTGTCAAAAGACAGTTTCTTCCGGTGGTCATATCGTCTTCCTCTTGGAGGACCGGAGGAGGTGTCGAACATGGACATCCAAGCAATGCAATCCATGGACTGGCTTTTTAAGAAGGAAAGGATCTACCTGCTGGCGCAATTCTGGCAGCAGGTAAGCCCAGCGGTTGTGTTACATTGTAACTTAAAGAGTTCCACACACCGATAAGTGCCGACAATCACGGCGTATGTACGGCAATTCTTAGGTCAGAGCTGTGTCTTGTGTACAATCAAACAGTACGTTAATAGACCGGGATCGTGTAACTGTATTCCAGGCCGTCGTTATGCTGGAACTGTTCGGACGACGTTGCTAAGAAGTGAAGATTGAAATTTCTGAACGATTCACATTAATCAGACGAAACGAATAATGCGCAGTGAAGCTGAACATAAGTGTTCTTTATTTGTGCTAATTACACTACAGAAGTAAATTATAATACAAACGAGTAACGGCCATAAAAATACCGGAATTTGAGATAGAAGAAACAAACTCCGTGGCTTGAATCCGCAAGCGAACTATACCGACCGGGCGACCGCTGCTTGTAACGGCCATAAAAATACCGGAATTTGAGATAGAAGAAACAAACTCCGTGGCTTGAATCGGCAAGCAAACTATACCGACCGAGCGACCGCCGTGTGCCTGTGAAGTTACTGCCAATGTAATTATCTTTTTACTGCGTTTAGTTGCTATCCAATTTGCATTACTTGTCGCTGAGGACAGAAAGTCAATGTCTGCTTGTGGACGTGTTTTCAAGACAACTTTCATCCCCCAGTGTGTAGGGTTGACATTGCCGTGTCTTCGCTTTGGGGTCGCGTGTACTTCTTAGAGGGCCATGTTTCGTATTGTTGTGCGTTGCGCCAAAATCATTTCGTTCTGTAGAGCGAACATTCGTAGCGACTTGTGGATTAGAGATCTTTGTAACACTGTTAAAGTTAATCGTTACGGATTTCTTTCAGTTCACGTTGCCTTTCTGCCAGAAATCGTAAACCCATTGTTAGGATAAGAGGCACTCAGTGACGAACTAATGTTTTATTGGGTCTGTAGTGTTTGCTGTGTTACGGGGATATAAAACGAATAACAGTAGTAGAGCCCGGATTCTCGGAAGTCACTTTTGTGTGTTTTAATATTTCTTCAGTAGAATGGAAGAGACTATTCAGTTGCTGCAGACTTTTAACTGTGCCCGTTGCTGGGAGGTGTAAGCTTGTTACAAGTGGCTAGGGTCTCTCTGTGAATTCTTCAGCCTTTCAGGATAATAAAACTGAAATGTCCTGTTTGGTAGTGGATTGGAGAGAGTCGTTTTATTGCATGCAGATTTCCATCAGTGATTAGCTGTTTTTAACTGATGACTCATGAAACGCTAGTAATTTCCGTTATTGATTGGTGCTGATGCTCAATACAATCCTCGCACAAAGAACTTGTGTGTTTCTCCCCTCTCGTCTGTCGCGTTGCAAACGGCTCAGTTCTAACAGGAGCTGTTCTTAGAAGCCAAGCAGTTGCTCAACACTAGTCACGGCTTTCATAACACTTTATTGTAGTAGTTAGATATTACATATTTAATTCTGTTAGCCTCTCGCTTTCACTGCGTTTAATTCGTAAAATGTTCCACTGTGGTAAACTTTTCACATACGCACTGGAGTGCCGAGGATTATCGGATATATCAAGTCGTGCTGATCTAGAATTAGTTACACGTATGCATAGGCCTATTTAGATATTTCGTTTCTCACGCAGTCTCCGTCTGTAAAAGACTTATTGTAGATATTAAAATGGAGCGCTGAAATAAAGAACAGTTTTCGACGCAGTAATAGTAATAGACGCATAAGTTCACAGCCCTGTGGTAAAATTAATAGAAGAATACGTTTCATAAATGGGGGCACGCGATAGCGTAGTTGGTTGAGGCACCGTGCTACAAGCTTGAAGATCGCGGGTTCGATTCCCGATGAAGTCATTGGAGTTTTCAATTGACCAAATCCTTCCAGCCGCACTATGGCCCTGGGATCGACTCAGCCTCTAACAGAAATGAGTACCAGGAATCTTCTGGGGCGGGGGGGGGGAGGTCGGCCGATACGTAAGGATGACAACCTCACCGCCATCTATGAGTCTATCGTCTAAAAAATATGGGAGCCTCGATGTCTCACAACCTTATGGGCCTCCACGGCCTATTATAGGGATAGCTTTACCTTTTTTTTCTACCTTTATACATTTTAGAAATGCTTGTTAATGTTCGGTTCGCGTTCCAAAATCGGTGTAACAGTCAGTGTATAGGGTACAAACAGCAACTTCAACAGTTGGTTATTGCTGGTGTGAAACGCGGTCTCTTGCTTTCAACAGAAGAGCGTACATCACGAGTGATTGAAAACAAAGTGCTTACTAAAGTATTCGAGCCTACGAATGATGAAGTGAACAGTTTAAGGTAGGCCTGCGACGACATAACGAGGAACTTACACATGTCACCTTGTGGAATCTGGCGCAAGTCATGTGACTAAGATGTCGAGAAATATATTCATTGTTTTGATAGAAAAATATCTTGGCAAATATTCAGTTGATACGGCCGAGAAAGAAGTGGAAAGATAACATTAAGGGGACCTTAGGGAGGGTTATGAAGACAGGAGGTGGATGGAACCGGCTCAGGATCCTAACGGCGGGCTTTGGTATTAGCGGTGCCGAATTACCAATACTACCAGAGAGTTATTTACCTACATTAGTGTTTTCCATCTTGCTGGTTGTGATAGTGAACTAACAGAAGAAATAGTTTTCGTTGCAACACAGTCGTGATTTATAGCCAAACATTTTATGCTTCTCTGTGGTGCAATAAATTCAGTAGTATGAATAACAAATAAATTATTTTTTGAACTATAACTCACTTGTTATTGTATTGACAGCACGGACATAAGGATGTTTAATGTTTTCTGCTTTCAGTAGCAAGAAAATCGCATAACAGTGTAGACGTTTCTTATAGGATTAGAATTCCAAGTATTTACAATATCGTCACTCTTGCATAAGTGAAACTGAGCTAAAATTTTAACATCGGTAGAAGAGTGAATGTCCGATCACTTTGGCCGCGCTGCCCAAGGCACAAATTGTCTACATCCGCTCAAACACTGGGACCGTGTGTTCGAATCCCACTCGAAGCATGGATGTTAGCGTTTTGTTATGTGTTTGTGTTGGCCTTTGTAGGTAGTGGACTTGCGACGGGCTTATCCCCCGCCAAAGGAACTAAAGAAACTATAAAGCAGAAGCCACGGTTCATCGTTGACTGTAGAGAAGAGTAGACGAGTAATTGGCATTTTCGTAACCAAAGTTCTTAGCATCGGGTGTGTTGAAAACATTATTACCGTTTGAAGACGTGGGGTTTACTATCGGCGGTGTTGCCATCGGTTGGCTAGGCCCTGTGTTGAAAACCTAAAAGTCGTCCTGGTATTTTTCTTCCATTTTGTGGCGAGAAGTAACAGTTTCTGATAGTTGTCTGTTGCTTGAAACTGACAGAAACAGAATATTCTGCCCTTATCCTCTCTGCTTTTTGATATTAAGAGAAGTGATTAGAGTAATGCTACCGCGTTTTGCGTAAGGTTCATTTCTTTATTTTTTTCCTTTAGTTACCGTGAATTTGACCCTCTGGCGTTCTTCCTACACGGAATTAATTTCTGTATCTGTGAATCTTTTACATGTTTGTTATAACCCAATGGATGGAGGATCGGCAATTGCAAGGCTTCTGTAGATGCGGAACACAAAGACAATCAAATATATATACTATATGTATGACGTAGGAGGTATTCGAATTCGTGACCCCAGTATTCAGACAATCTGAGACCGAATACAAATGAATTTATGTCCATACGTGTTATGTCTTTGCTTATGAATACCATATAACATTATTTAAAATCGAGATGTTGTTTGAAGTGGCTTTTTATCCCGTCACAGTAGGAGAAGAAGCACAGTCAGAACAGAACCCGGGCCACGTCAAGCTCGTAACAGAACATAACATGTCGAGGGCAGCCTCTACACAAACGCCAATTCGTTGTTTTACTGCTTAGAATACAAACAGAGGACAGGAGTATCAGTTGGACTTACTGGAATTGTAAACGAAGCTGAATTCTTTAAGTTGCCGGAAAGAATCTCGTTTGAAAGCGACCAACCTGGTAGGCCAGTTGTGAATATGCGATTTCCCACTACATCAAGAGTGTTGAGCAAGTGCCAAGACTCCAGAAGTGAATTCCCTTTTACGTCAGTGAAAACGGTATATAAGTATTTTACAGACACTGAATGGGCGACGAATCAGACTGCTGATAAGGCAGTCGTCTCGCATATTGTAATGATTGCTGTTGAATAGGAAGTTAGTTATAGAAGCTTTGACAGTGAAGTAAGTAACGCACCCTTCGGGAATATAGCATAGTTCAAATGTTTCGAAAGGTATTAAGAAATCAAAATTGTACTCAAGAAGAAACTGAGAGCAGATTAATATCGCGGTTTCTACCATTGAGTTTAGTTACCTTTTCCTTCACGCTTGCTGTCCAGAAATATAGAACTTAAGCTATAATTTTACTTGTTGTTTTGTATGGGTGTGAAACTTGGTGTCTCGTATCGAGTGAGGAATCTAGAATGACGGTTTGCGAACGGCCTGCTGAGGAGAATCTTTGAACCAAGTGAGAGGAAGCAACAGGAGGTCGGAGAGGTTTAGGAACTACATAGTTTGTACTCCTCGCCAGATATTATTAGGACAGTCAAGTTAAGGAGTATGAGATGGGCGGGGAATGTGGCATGCATGGAAGAGGAGAGAGATTCATGCGGAGTGTTGGTAGGAAAACCTGAAATAAAATGCCACTTGGAAGACGTAGACATAGGTGGAGTGATAATATTAAAATGGATATTAAAGAAATAGGGTATGATAACGTGGATTCGGTTCATCTGGCTCAGGATAGGAACCAGTGGAAGGCTGTTGTATACGCGGTAACGAAGATACAAAGAATTTCTTGACTGCCTGAGCAACTACGAGGTTTTCAAGAAGAACTCAGCTAGCTCAGTGGAGTTAGTGAAACTGAAGTTCTTTCCAGTAATGATAAGAAACGAACATAATAACAGTTCAGCTCCTAGTTATACTCGTATGAATTTCTGCATTTAGTAGAAGGAATTTGCATTACCATTTGCAAAACACGTTTACTTTTTAATCAGAAGGGATCGTTCACTGTGCTGTCAGTTGAAACAAATACCGTTATGTTGGTAGGCCTGTATTTTAATAATGGTAGACATTCAGGTGTTTAGACTGAAAAGCTGTTAGTACATTTATGTGAAGAATTTTATTATTATTATGTTAAACATTGCCTGGCAAGAGAATAGATGTTTAGTTTTTCTTTGATTCTTAAGAACTTCGAACCTAGGGTCGTTTATACCTAAAGATTTGAACGCTTAGACCAATCATATTCTCAGGCAAATTTCGCTAGAAGTATAAGTATGAAATGTATGAACTAACGCCTATGCCAAGAGCACGGTTTGCTTGTGAATCCCTTCAGTAAACCCTAGTGTCAATTTATTTATGTTTAAAAAGTCCCTGGAAACAGTTCCTATATACTACATTAAAAAGCTTGTAATTTTACAGGCTGAAATCCGTAACAGTCCGGTCTTCATGAAACTTCAGAAGGCATAACAAGAATTTACTTCAATGTAGACCTTTGTTGCGGTAATTCATCGAGAATTGTATATCGAACAGTGAAACGATATTCTGAAAGTCGATATAGTGAAGAGCCCGTGCATTCGGATTGTAACTTGTTACGTCACGCTAAACCCACAAGTCACGGATTTGTAGAAGGGATTTTGTTCCCCGTGGAGCAACTGCTCCAGGGGGTCTTCCACCACAGCCTAATGCCCTTGTGGGAGTACTGTTTTGCGCTAGCTGTTGCTAAGTGCTCTAGTGCGAAAGTAGAGGAGTTTTGTGCTTTTACGCAATCTGGAAGGCTTGTCGTTTCAATTTACTCGAAATTACTCCTCACAACAATACTGTTTCTTACTGTGAACTTACTTCTTGCGAAACTCTGCCGATGTAAGCAAGGCTGTAACGCAAACAACTATTAATAGCTGACTATCTACGGCTTGCAACGAAAGATCTTAAAATTTAAATGGTTTGATTTAATACATATTTCTAATTCATCGAAAATTATAGACATTTTAGAAGAAATCTGAAGTTGACATTTGTGTGAAGGGCGGCTCTGTTGTTCATTCAGTTATAAATGCGATCGGCAACATCAAAATAACTACGATGGTTTTATTTGCAATGTTTGCGCAACAGTCAGGCTCTCACTTCGATTGCGGGGTAGAAACGGAGTAGATTGAGCTCTGAATCAACTTTTATAATTTCATAGCCGGGTTATAATGTGACTGACACACAGCAATAACTGCAGTATAGCAAAGACCGGACTGTTGTAGCACAGAACTCGATTGTCTCCAAAAGCAGTTTTGCTGGTCAGATAAGATTTTTTTTTTGTCTTTAGCTCCAGAATGTTTTTTGGCTTGTTATATGAAGTTAACATACCATAGTGAAAGTACATTCTTTCTTTATGCTTTGTTTTAAATTTAGTATACGTTAATTAAAACATATTTTGTAATTAGTCATTAATACGGCAACTAAAACAGAAATAAGCAGCAACACTGTACGTAAGATGCAGTTTATTATAACAGCGGGTTCATAGGTCCCTATCTCATAAAATAGAAAGCATTTCCAGCTGTAAATTTCTTTGAATATAGGCCATTAGAATTACTACTTATATTGAAGAATGATTTTTTAGATGGGTGTCATAAAATATTATTGTGTTTCGTGGTCCAGATGATATTATCATAGAAATATAATCTAATAACCTAGCCAAATAATTAATTTAATAATAAAACTTCTCTAAGAAGAATAAGTAATGCTCTTCAATGCGATGGAACATAATGAAACCTTCTATTTAAAAATACTACTTTGTACAGATCTCTAAAAATTAAATTAAATTATTTTTTAAACACTTGTAAAACAAAGCATGCCATGAAACCGATATTTTGGAAGTGTTAACCGTTCAGGTCGGCGCCAACCTAATTTCGGAAATTTTAGAACGAAACATAGGTTAGGGCCAGATGCCATGCTTCAAAAATACCGTAGGCATTTTCTAAATTAATTCCCTACTTTCGTATTCATCACGGTCTGAGTATAATAATGAAAGCATTATTTGGTTTGTATCTTTGGTAGGGTGTTTCAAAATCAGTTTCGAAAATTGTATATTATTTTATGTTGCCTAATACTGGGGCATATATACAAACAGTAGGCCTATGCATGAAGGTTATGCAAACTAATGACATGAGAAGTTGTACCCACACAGAAAGTAACATGCAGGATACCGTATGCCAGACTATATGCACATTTCCAACAATACTGAATCTAATCCCAGATTGAGAATATGTCTGAATATTGTCTAAAAATAGGTTACAGGGTGTTCGGCAAATGACGTGCGTCTCTGAGCTACCCAGGCTTATATTTCAGTAAGAAATCTTGTGCATTACATCATGTGACGAGACAGAACTGTGTGAGGCGACAAATAGTCAGTGAAACAAGGAGCTCGATGCTGTAATGGGGCGAGAAGTTATTGTTGTTGTATGATTGAGATCCAGATTAAGAAACGTTGGGAGAACATGACGTAATTCTAATGAAATATAGGCTTCAACGTAACGGACACTTATCTTCATATTTAATTTTTTTTTTTGTGTGTTGCGAACGAGCTAGTAACAAATTTTTAATTTGAAAACAAAATATTCTTTTGTTCAGTTAAATTTGCAAGATTTGAAGTTCACACGACGTTGAAGATTTTGGGGATGCCACGCCGTGTGGTCTAGTACTTATCTGCCCTGAAGATGAAAGTAGCGTGTACATTCGAAGTGTTGGTAACTACCAGACTGCACGACTTCACATTCCAGACGACAGTACTTTAAGTTTAATCCTTTTAAAATGCACGGATTTTTGCCAATATTAATTTTGTATAAATTCGGAATTGAAAATTTAACTTAAAATATATTAAGACTTAGGCTATAAGTCTACCGTCTTTCGTGCTAGAATACACACGTAGGGATCACGCTTAATTTTTTATAGAACTTGTTAATGGTATCTGTTTCCACCGGTCGCTATGTTGTCCAATAGAACTTCTCCGTTACACAACTGTTTCTAGCTTCCAACGTAAAATCAGACGCAGAGGTCTAAGTTATTGGAATCACATAGGACTACATTTCAGTACACAATGTGTTTCTGTAAATTGATGAAATTTGTTAATCCATAGCCAGATATGCTGGATATTAGTAAATTAATAAATGATTAAAATGTTACAATATGTATCTCCGAAACGTCCGAAATACAGCCTATTTATTCATGTTTCCATTGCCGAAAAAAAGAAAAAGAACAAGGTCGTTTTCAAATATTTAGTTCATGTTATAAATTCGTGTTTCTTTCATTTGAATACAGTTCTTGAACATTCAATACTGAAATTCTTATGGTTGCTTTTTTTTTTTCTTTAGTTTTCATGTGGTATTTTCACTGCTAGAGACTGTGACTTCTACCGCTTTTGGACACAATAAATGATAAATCCTAGACAAAGATAAAATATGAATTACGTGTAATGATAGACAGTGGAACTGATTTCCCGCAAAATAAGAAGTGTGCACTTGTCGAATTGCAGTAAGTTGAAGGTAAAGCTATCCCTGTAACAGGCCGTGGGGGCCCATAGGGTTGTGAGACGTCGAGGCTCCCACATTTTCTCAAGACAGTCGGCTCGCAGATGGCGGTGAGGTTGTCAGCCTTCCTCACCGGCCGCCCTTTATCCCCAGAAATATTTCTGGTACTCATTTCTGTTAGAGGCTAAGAGAGGCTAAGTCGACTCCAGGGCCATATTGCGGCTGGAAGGATTAGGTCAATTGAAAAAATCCACCTCATTGGGACTCGAACCCTTGATATTCCGGCTTATAGAATAGTGCCTCAACCAACTACGCTACCGCGTGCCCCCTCGAACTACAGTAGTAAGCGATAAATAATCCATTTAGCAGTTAAATAATGAATTAATAGATTTGAACATGTTTGGAACGTCTTTATACAGAAATCCGCGTGTCACGTTTAGGCCTTTGCCAGTTGTAGCCTGACGCCTTAACTATTACTGCGTTCTTTGGCCTTCAGAACTGAAATACATGTTTACACATTGTTGGAACCATTTTTTACTAACCATTGACGGGTGGTAATTATAATGAGGCTGTTTCCGGTATAGACCCACGCAAAGAGCCCTATGTAATAAATGTATTTTCAGTGTATGTTTGCTATTTTGGTTTTGATACACCAAAGATATGTACATTTGTGATGAGAGAGCATGTCACGCTAAGCGGTCCTGTGTTCGAAACCTCGTCAGGCAGTGTCAAGTCTGTTTCTCTGTTTCTTCACTTTTACCAACAAAACTCATGTTATTATTATCCATTTATGCATCGCCTTTATGTAATAATTTATTCAGGAAGTCATAGAAAACTATTTTAACGATCAACAATTGCAATTTCAGTTATGAAACTAATATTTCATCTTATATTCATTCCTTGGTCAGGACACTATGTTGTGGTGGGCTGGTTTGTCGACGTTTCGAAGAACCTGTCAGCTTACATTTTTAAGGCGAAGTGACTTAGCGGGATGGCGCTGGTATTGATAGTTCTGAGCCCAAACCAGTGGAAGGTGAAATCAGCAGTGTTCTCCGAAACGTCAGTACTCCCAGCTCACCATAGCAGTAATCACCGCAGATTATCATGAAACTTTGAAGAATTATTAGAAATGATATGTTGTCCATTATTATACTCAGTTTCACGGTGTGGATCATTTTTGTTTGTTCTGCCTTCATCCTGTATTTGGTCTGTCCGTTTTCTTCTTGTTCCTGCAATAGGGCTACTGCGCGTGAGAAATTACTGCGAGGTTTCTGTCGGTGCACCACTGTCCCCTATATTTTAAGGTTATCCTATGTGGTTTTTATGTACATTTTCATTTCTTTGTTTTGATATCAATGTATGTTTGTTTAATTTTTGTCGGCGAACCGGAAGATCGCAGGTTTGATTTCCGATGAGTTAATTGGGGTTTTCAATTGACCTCATCCTTCCAGCCGCACTATTGCCGTAGGGTCGACTCAGCCTCTAACAGAAATGAGTACCAGGAATCTTCCTTGGGGTAAAGGGCGGCCGGCCGGGGTGTAAGGCTGACAACCTCACCACCATCTGCAAGCGAATTGTTTAGAAAATGCGAGAGCCTCAACTGCCTGTTACAGGGATAGCTTTAGCTTTTTTATATAACCGTATTATGTTGAAGTTCTGTGATTAGCAATGGACTGCAGCTCGAAGAAATATAACAGGTGCTACATTTTGAGAAAGATCCAATTCACTGAACTTCGTGAAACAAAGATAAAAATAACATTAATAGCCCAATGAATTACAGATCTAACGAATCACTGATGAATTCTGTTATATTGCACAGAATAAAGCCCTGTTTTATTCTAACTTCACAAACAGTTTATATCGATAGGACATTTTCACCACAATATAGCACGAATGGGGTAGAGGGGGATGTATATAGGATATTGGTTGGTAAAGCAGAAGGAAGAGCTAGAAGCCACTATGAAGAACAAGACGTAAGTGATGGATAGTGTTAAAATGGATCTTAGACAGATAGGATAGGGTAGTATGGACTGGATTGATCTGGCTTAGGATAGGGACCGGTGGAGGGCCCTTGTGAACAAAGTAATGAACCTTCGGGTTCCATAAAATATTGGAAAGTTCATGAGTAGCTGCAGAACTGGCGACTTCTCAAGAAGGGCTCAACTCCATGGTGTTAGGTCGTTTTCAGCACGTTCTGTTTTTTTCTTTGAAAACGCCCATTGTAGGGCCTGTAGTAAATATATGACTTTTGTACACGAAGTCTACAAAATCATCGTCCATGTTTGATTGTCATTATCTTCAAATCAGTACGTTTTGTAAGAAAATTACATAATATAATGATTAAACTAATTGGTGCTATGACGTTTTAGTGATATGCTTCCTCGACGTACTCCATATTAGCTGAAATAAATTTAGGTATTTATGTAAATGATTATTCTTACTGTCCATTTGATCACACATCAAGAAACGGCTCTATTTAATATACTTAATGAATATTCTTTCAGACAGAGGCGACATTAGACGGGCATTGCAAAGCTGATAGACACTAATACATCTTTTCATAAAGCACCTAAAAGAGCCATTGCCTAACACAGAGTTGAAACTAGACATTGGAATAGTTGGTCCTACATCGTTATCGAGATGTTTGGTTAGTTATATGGTAGTTTTTTTTGTTTTTCCGTGAATTTGTCATGTTATTATTTCGTTATTTGAGTACCCTGATTTGTTATTAATTGGTTAGTTCATTATTTAATTGTTTGACTATGTGCGTTGCCAACTCAACACATTTATCATTAATCATAATGGCGAATGATAGGCAGTAAGATTTATCTTCTACTTTCCTGGATTAGGCCTGTCCATACGAATTCTTTGATCTAACAGTAGGACCCCTTGGATGGAGGATAAGCCAATCACAACACAATGAAATAATGGACAGACATCCACATGTTGGGCAGAATTCGAAACCGTCAGCCCAGTCTCCGAAGGTGCAAGTGTGACTTGTCAGTTGCATTGGGGGAGAGTGGGTCAAAAGCGGCAGGGGTTGCGTCCATGGACCGTTTGGAAAAATCAATTGCCTGTAATTACAGGCACTCAAAAATGAACTGGGCTGCTGATGTGAGGCTTAAACTAAATTTTGTCGTGAAAGAAACACATTTTTCATGTCATTCTAAATGTTTCTTTGAGGGTTTCAATCCAAACACGCTTCTGAAAATTTTGGTAATGATCTCTGTATTTCTATATATCTGAAGAAATTGGATCCATTGGCTTTTAAGATTTTGATTCAGATGCGGGAGTTAACTTGCTCGATTGATATTGATATTGACTCTATTTGTGTGGGACCGTGTGTTGCGGGCATACACAAGAGGGCGCCTGTTCCGAATTACGTGTCACAAAGGGTGCCGACCGCACCAAAATGCACTGATGTTGCGTCACGCGAAAATATGGGTTTGATCCGCTCCGCCCACAAAAGTCACAGTTACCAGCACGACACGAGCGTTTCAGATCGTAAAGAGATGTCTCGCGGTGCTGCTTTTCTTATTTTATAGGGGAAGATAATTCTATAATTCGTCCGTGTCCCCCTCCCCTTTCCAGGCATTAACAAGTTATCGGATTTTAGTGAAACTTGGTGTGAATAACTTGCTACCATAAGTCACTCCAACTGGTACCTTAATTTTTGCACCAACATCAGCCTAATGACTTGGAGGATTGGCGAGATGGAAGCGAGACTAGGAAATTTTTACGGCATCATGTCTTGAAAAAGACGCAGTTTTATGTATAGTCTTCTGTTTCTTCCCTCTTTATTGGGTACGTGCTGGTACGCATAGAGGCATACAAATTTTCATACCGGAAAACGCGTCAGAATTCTCTCACCTGCGGCAGCATTGCATGTTTCCACCCTGACCATGATAGCACTGGCGCACATGTGCCTGGAAGAACACACTGCTGGCTCCTACCGCAGTTACTTTTCTGACGTCAGTAACTTTCTTTTTGTTGCTAAGAACCCTGTTGAATAAGGTTCTTGAACCACATATCCACACTGAATGCTATCTTTCCGCCACTTGCAGTTCACTGTGTCCAGCGATTTACGGAAGTATTGACGGAAAGTTGTAATTTGTAACCAATCGCAGCGTAGATAGAGAAATGTTCGTGGTACGCCTAATAAATATTGGGTTTCGAGAAATGGTTAGTATATATGTGACACCTGTGCACGCCTCCTAATGAACAGAAATGGATTGGAGGTTGGACATTGCGCGTTTCGTTATACATTTTCATTGTGACGAGTCAATATTCCGTTCGATGATGACTACGGTCATGTGTGGAGTGTGTATACGCGTGTATACACACGCCATCTGTACGTAGCTCTGAATGGGAGGCGGAGGGGGGGGGGTCTTTCCTCTTCTTTGTTTCCTTCACGTTGACGCCCTCTAGCTGCCTAATCTCATTTAACAATCCCATTGTTTTTAAGCCGATATTAAGCACATTTCTAAAGTTTGATCGTAAATACTCCGATGTCTGTTTGTATCCCTGTTGAAGCCCACTGTGTTAATAACTGAATGGTTAATGTTTAATTAATTTTACGACATTGTATCAAGTATTCGCTTAATATAGTATTAACCGAGATATAGAAGGATCTATGTAAATGATAGAATAATACGTAATTTAAAGAGGCGTGGTTTGTGGACACGTGGATGAAACTTTCGGTTTCATAAAAGGTTTGACCTTCCTTGACCAACTGAGCGACTATAGGCTTCTCAAAAAGGAGTCTCCTTCAGGATATTAGTTCAATACTAGTTTAAGAAAGCGGCCGTGGTCTGTTTTAAGTTATTTTAAAGATAATTAGGAAAATCAGCCTCAATTGCCGCCGAAAGATTTTGATCATATTCCATAACTTTCTAACACAATCGATCCTTCAACTTGTTTGGCGTACGAGTGTAGTGACGCTTTACAAAGAGGGCCTGTGGAGTGTGTTCCCCAGGCAGGAAAAGCACAGAAATGACTATTTAACTGATTATTGAAAGGCAGTATATGTTAGTGTCCACTGCTTCCATTCATTTACCAAATAACCAATTTTATGTCCATACATATCTGTTACCGCCGATCACGGTGGCCTCGCGGTCTAAGACATGAACAGTCTTCGCTCGCTCGAACCGGGATGATCACTCGTCCAAGTGTAAAAAAGATTACGAAGGTGAAAAGGAGGCCAGGGCCCAACAAAGGGCTGTAGAGCCATTGATAATGATATACGTATTTGTTACCATCAACTAATTGTTCAACACGAAGTTTCAACACCGCCAACAACAAAGTCCGCCATTAGACATGGCCCTAAGCCGTTTTCATCCACTTCCCATTGTCAAAATTCCACTATTTCTAGAATATTCATGTTAATTGTATCATCCGAGCTGCTTTGTTTGTTTTTCAAGTTTATGTTTTCGAAGAAGCCCTACCAAAATTTAACGTATACTCCGCTCCTTTATCATCCTAACTGCATGTCAACCCCGTTGAAGTATCTTAAGATCTCACTATCCTATCCGTAACAGAGGTTTCTATCGGGAAGTTCATCGTAATGTCAGGTCCTGAATTGCTTGTGTGCTGTAATCATCTTAGGTTCAAATGTTTTTATGAACACTTCTCTCTCGGTGTACACGGTGCAAGTTCGCATATAAGTTTAAGACAGAACGAGATCGTTTACACGTTCATTTCAAGTATTTACGAGTTACAACTCCAATCGGAGGAACATCGGTTGACTTCCAACGGGCTACACTGCCTTATGTCCCAGAAGATAGTTCTATTCATAACCGCCGCTGCGAGGACCTCAGATGCTGCACCCTGTGTACGTTTTTGTTATTTCTGTCAGGAGTCGAGACGTCACTTCTTCCGATATTAAACTTTTGGATATTGCATGTATTCCAATTTAACATTCTTTTCTTAAGGGAATTTAGGATATTTAAAATTTGTATAAAATGCAAGAGCCGGGATAGCTCAGTCGGTATAGCGACTGGCTACAGGCTGGACGGCCGAGGGGTCGGAGTTGGAGTCCCGGTTGGGTCAAGAATTTTCTCCACGTCGTTCAGACCACCTCTGAGGTTCACTCAACCTCCTGTCAAATGGCTACCGGCGGCTCTTTCCCCTGGGAGGTACAACGGCCGGTGCATGAAACTGACCACTCACCTCCAGCTAGTGCCGAAGTCAAGAAAATGTGGATCTATACATCCACTCCCCAATACTGCTTCATGGCATACTGCTTAATTCATTAAACCAGGGACAACTTTACCTTTATGTAAAATGTAAAAATGTTTATTTTTATAGGTTTTGTGATTTACTGTTCGAAGTTGTCATTACAGCTGGTTGGATGCTTTCATTAAAGACATCTGTCTGTCCATTGGCACACCTACCGTCATCTCATTTTCTTCTTAGCATTAATTTTAATGCACTCCATCAGCAGCTATCCTGCAAACAACTGCGGCACCATCTCTCACGGAGAAGAGCTGGGATTCGAAAGAGAGCCATATGCACATCGGGATATCCTATAATTATATGCGATAGCATTCGATAAAGAGTACGTTTCACATCGGCTGAAAACAGAAGGCATGAATATTGTTTTGTAGTACTGCGAAGTCGATGATAATTGTTGTACTAAATCATACGAAACATTTCCACGGTTTATTCTCCTCCAGAATTCATTGCAAACCTCATTTATATGTCAGTAAAAGGTAAAAAAGTAAAGGTATCACTGTAACAGGCCCATAAAGGCCCATAGGGTTATGAGACTTCGAGGCTGCCACATTTTCAGACAGTCGGCTCACAGATGGCGGTGAGGTCAGTCCTACGTGCCGGGCGCCCTTTACTACCACAGAGATTCCCGGTACTCATTTATGTTAGAGGCTGAGTCGACCCCAGGGCCATAGTGCCGCTGGAACAATTATGTCAGTTAAAGAAATCTAATGACCTGATCGGAAATCGAGCCCGCGACCTTCCGGCTTGTAGCATAGTGCCTCAACCAACTACGCTACCGCATGCCCCTCATTTGTATTAGTTTGTCGTTGTTCGTAGATGCTTACAAAATCACATTATTTATTGGGTGTAGTTACGATATGACGTCGTTCCTGATTTCTTATACATTTCGGTTTGAGTTTATTTTCTGGCGTGTAGAAACACTTCTGCCTTTATTTTCAGATATTCTGTATAGGAGTATTCGGGGCAACGCGGCATATTTCGTAATAATCACGACATGTGGCCGAAGATTCGTTTTATAGAGGTTGTGAAATTCAATATGTATTTAATTCCTTTCGGGTCTGCTTTTATGATTTTAAGTCCCAAAGAATAGCCATTTTTCTCATCCTACTTCACGAATATAAAGTCTTTCCTATGAATCCGTCCAGTTCGAGGGCCTATGTAACATTTTCACATGCCGTTCTTATGATCATGAGGAACACAGTCCAACTCTGTAATTACGCGTTTTTTGGTGGAAAGATAAAATTAATCTCATTGCGATTTTTTAAGAGATTGATTTTCTATTTGAAAATCCAAGACTATAAACATATTTGAAACCAATAAATTGTTTCTGGGGATGATTCGATAAGACCGTCTTTCAAGATGATTGTTACATGAATATTTTCTTGTTTAACATCTCTTATGACCATTTGTAGGGACCGGATTATGAGCTGAAATATGTTCAGTTCTAAAAGATTTTAAAAATTTAAAAGAACTCCGAACGTAATTGGGAATTGATGAGAGATTAGGCAGTGAAGTAACAACTCTTGAAAGAAGTAGCTGATTGATGAATGGAAGAAAAGGTGGATAAAATGTTGGCACGAATGAATTTAAAATAGAAACATGCGGTATTCCATTTGCTTTGTACTCTTACCCGTTCCTTTATTAATGATTATCGAATCCAATATATATATACATATATATATATATATGTGTGTATATATGTGTGTGCCAAATGTACATGTATGCTCTGAAAAATTGATGAGCTGTACTTCCCCCATATTTCCCCTTCATTCCTCAACATAACGAAAATTTAATCGAATTACCCATGAAGATAATAGAAGCAAGGACAACATTGGCGGATGTGCAACGGAGAGATATTTAGGCCTCCCAGGTCGGTTAATTGGCTTCACAATTTCAACAGTTACGGCTGTCATTTCTTGACATAGACATTTGTTTACGAACAGTAGTAGCAGTAGTACAGCATTTTGTGGTTAAATTATATGCGGCCGAAGCGTGAAGCTGACCACTCATTTCCAACTAGTGCCGAGGTGAAGAATATGTGGGTCTATAAATCTGTTCTCCCACTCCCCCATACGTCTTTATGGCATAGTGCTTAATTAACCACAGGGACAACTTAACCCTTTACACCTATATTAACGTTAGTAGGCCACATGCAAAGCTGACGGGATGACTGAAATATGGAGTTGGTAAGAATGAGAGAGGAAGGGGTCAAAGCCTGTTTTCAGGTGCCATCTTGGCATTTACCTGGAGGGATTGACGCAGATCACCGCGTCTCGGTCGCGATGGATAGTCTCGGGATTAAGGATCAAACCTGGTATCTTATGTACATGTCGAAGGCTTATTAACCACTTAATCGTATTTTTGTTCCATGCAGATGTTGGACTCTTATGCCTCCCCCCTTCGACGGCTCTACCGCTGCTCAGTTTCATAGTATGTTACTTGACCTCCGTGGCCCTTAGTCCTCAAGCGAACTATACCGACTGAGCGACCGCCGTTTATCGGCGAAGTTAGTGCCAACTTCTGCGTACAGAGGGTATCACGTGGTCAGCGCAACGGATCCCCACGGTCGTCAATCTCGTTTTTCTAGACTGGAGCCGTTATTTCCTTGAAACAGCTCCTCAGTTATCTTCATGAGGCTGAGTAGACCCAGTTCCAGAGCCACTACTTCTCAGAAAATCTGGTAGTGCCGGGAATCGAACCGGGGACCTCTGCATCTGTAGGCAGGAACTCTGGCCAGTAGACCACAGAGGCGGTCTGTGTTGTTACTTACATACTTGTTAGTATATAATAAGTGATATAATTTATGCTTCGGGTAACTTCTTCCGAGATGTAATATTACCTTGAATCACACTATTTGAAATGTATTTTTTTCTTGGTTATGCTATTTTTCCACGCAAATGCATAGCTTCTGTTCATGTTTCTCTTTGTGTGTATAGGTCGGAAAGAATCGATTTTTGTCGTCGAGATAAACAAACGATTACTCATCTATGTAAGGCTGGATTCGTCGCCTGTCAACGACAGTTACCAATACATAACACTGGTCACGACATTATCCCTGTTGTTGTTGTTATTATTATTATTATTATTGTTATTATTATTGCAGAGAGAGAGTTAGTAGTTGTGGGTAGACGGAACTCGCCCTACACAATATTCACGCACGATTCATTTTCACAATGTACATATTGATTGTCCAGGGTGATAAATACAAATAAAAGAAAGAAAAATAAAAGATTTTCTAGCTATACCTTTTTTGTGTTATTGGATTATATTATTCGGAAGGGAAGGTCGGTTTATTATATTGATAAATGCACACTGGACATGATATAAATCTATTCTTTTTATTGTCTCTCAGAATTTGTTTCATACTGTGCTTCGTATAATAAACAACATATTGACAGATAATTCAAGGAGGATTGTATGAGCGGGGAATATAGCAAGAGAGATATGAGAAACGCATACAACATTATGGTCGGTAAATCTGAAGCGAAAAGACCATTTAGGAGACTAGGGGCACATGTAACCGAGTTTGTTCGAAAACAGGGCGCTGAGGAGAATATTTTGACCGAAGAGAGATGAAGTGACAGGAGGTTAGAGAAAACTGCATAATGAGGAACTTCATAACTTGTACTCTTCTCCAAGTATAATTAGAATTATCAGGTCAAAGAGGATGAAATGGACAAGGAATGTAGCACGAATGGGGAGACGAGGAATGCATATAGGATATTGGTGGGAAAACCAGAAGGAAAGAGACCACTACGAAGACCAAGACGTAGGTGGTGGATAGTATTAAAATGGATCTTAGAGAGATAGGATGGAAGGTGTGGACTGGATCGATCTGGCTCAGGATAGGGAGCAGTGGAGGGCTCTTGTGAACACGGTAATGAACCTTCGTGTTCCATAAGATGCTGGGAAATTCTTGAGTAGCTGCACAGTTGCCGGCTTATCAAGAAGGGCTCAATTCCATGAATTAGTTTAGTTAGTTAGGGACACGTTTTTTTTTTCTTGGCACTACAGCCCCAGTGGGCCTAGGCCTACCTCCATGAACTTATCCGTTCACTTCGGTTTTTCTAAATCTTACACAGACGGTAGGACTCCTTGGGCGCGTGATCAGCTCGTCGCAAGGCCTCTACCTATACACAAACACAGAAAAATGCACACACACAAACTAAACATCCATGCCCTGTGTAAGATTCGAACCCACGATCCCGGTTTGCAAGCGAGCGAAGACAGTGCATGCCTTAGACCGCTCGGCTACCGTGACCGGCAGTTAGGGACACATGGAAGGATGATATTAAATTGGATCTTTAATGAAATAGGGTCATCTGGCTCAGAACAGGCATCAGTGGCACTTATAAACATGGCGGGTTCCGGAAAGGGCCTCTGGTTATGAGTAGTTGGTAAGTTTTATTTCGTGATGATGAATCATATGCCTCCTATATTCCTCAGTGTGAATGCTATCAGTTTAGTCTTTACCTTCTGCTCCTCAGGTATCTTTAAGTGAAGGTTCCTCGGGTTGGACAAGCACCAAAACAGTCATGAGATATGCAGCTCTACGCAGTTACAGCTCCTTATTGGGAGGGAGATGTTCTTAAGTTCATTCGATATGCGGCTTAGAATCGGTAAGAGTAAATGTTTAAAGGCTGGATTTGAAGTTCTTACAGCGGTAGCTAGACGAGTATTTGCTCCTCTTTGGCTGAAGATGCAAGGGTTGTATTCCCCGAAACGTCCGCTTAATTCGCCAAGAATTCACTTACTTTTTTTATGAAAGCTGAAGTCTAGTGCCGTGTTCAGAGGACCCCACGCTATTCACTCACAACTGAAACTGAACTGCGTTATAATTACATAAAGAGCACTGTCATTGTACTTCCGTTGCGGATTCTCTTAGTCAGTTTTCATGTAACAGTGTAGATGGCCGTGCCATAGCTCAGGCGATTAATTGTCGCCTTCCCACCGATTCCTCCCGCTTTCGACCCCAGGTCAAGTCATGTGGGATTTGTGGTGGACGCAGTGGCACTGGGGCAGGTTTCCTCCGAGTACTTAGGTTACCCCTGCCAATTCTCATTCCACCAAGTACTTCATACTCATCTGTCATCCGGGTTTGGTACAATAGGCCAATTAGTGGCCGACCTACCAAGTGGACTCAGTCTCGTCCCACCCCACAAAACTAAACAAAAAATAACGCAGTAGGTATTTTAAGTTAATGATTACTTTGACGTTCTGTAGGTGTCATGGACATTTCTGACGATAGTTTCACAGTAACCACGGCCGTTATTTTGAACATATCTGCTTCTGCAGTTTTTGAAGCTAGATGTTTCCACCAACAAGTGTAAAGGAGGAATGACTCCTACTCAGGTGAGCCTGTCAGAGTTAATTGACCAGTGATCGAATCTAGCTCTTACTAATCGGTCCAAAAATTGCGACCATCTCTCTGTAATGACGCTTTTCACCCCTTATAGCTGATTATGGAAACAGATTCCGAAACGTCATATTGAAAAAATGGGGTGGGGATAGCTCAGTCGGTATAACGACGGGCTGCACAGCCGCGGTTCGATTTTTGGCGGGGCAATAGTTTTGTCTTCTCCACAGCGTCCATACCGCCTTTGGGGCCCATCCAACCTCCTATCGAATGGGTACCAGAGGCTATTTCCCTGGGGCGCGAAGCTGACTTGTCACCATATAGTGCCGAGATCAGGAATTGTGGAGATGTAACTCCACTTACCCATATGTCTTCATGGTATAGTGCTTAATTAACTAAGCACAGAGACAGCTTTACCCTTTTATGTCAAAACGAAACTCAGGAAGACGAATTATGTCTACAGTGTAAATTCTGTAGATTTCTTTGAGTGGAGATCTGCCAATCACAAGTTTTGTACTTAAACGAAAAAGACGTAAAAAGAGGACACGTCGCACACCGCTAGCCGAAACCTTATGAACCTGGGCACGCTTTACACCCCGCATGACAGTCAGCAATCCACTCTGTACTTGTCGACTCTTCTCTGCTTAATATTGTAGAGATGTTAGAAAGAACTTTCCATTTCTGTGTTCTTTTGCTTGGAGTTCGACCATATTGCATTATATTCTTTTCGTTTCGTCCTGAATAGGCGCTGCAGGTTTGTCCACATTTCCTCTGTGTTATGATGCGTGCGTCATGTTTCTTGGAGTTTCAAACATTCGAAGATGGAAACTCTATATCTAATAGCGTGTCTTTGTGCTGCTAGTTATGAACGTTAGCCAATTACAGTGGCCGCGCAGTCTAAGGCATGAACCGTCTTCGCCCTCTCGAACACTGGGATCGTGGGTTCGAATTCCACTCCAGGCATAAATGTCTGTGCGTTTATTCTGTGTGTATGTAGCGGCCTTGCGACGGGCTAATCCTCCGTGCAAGGAGTCCTGCCGACAGTGTATAGATTAAGAAACTGAAAAATCGGTCAGGTTCCATAGAATTGTAGAGACATAGAGAGAGACAGAGAGTTATTAATGTCAACATTACATAACTGCTTGTACATCTATTAATAAAGTTTATAATTATTGGATTTGAAGTTCTCATGTCCGTGACTATGAAGAATATTATCTTCTTGGATGTGACGCCGTGTAATCTGGTAGATGTGTACCGTCGTTCCCCCCAAAAGTCTATTAACTTCAACATGACTGCATGGCATCGCATTCCAGAAGATAGACACTTTTTAAGCTGTTATAATTTTCGGGTGAATTAATAAATAACAAACATTTGTTTTGTAATTTATTATAAAGTGGTTGAAGACACAGTTACTTGCTTTCAGTTGTTCTGGCCAGAAGAGAGCAGAACCTAGTGTTCCCAAAGTAAAGACAGATCGCCCATGCGAGAGAGGAAAGAATCCCTATGTTAAGATTTTTTCACTGGCTCTACATCCCCCTTGGGCCTTGGCCACTAATTTTCGGTTTCATGATCATTTTACAGACGGTATGACTGCTTGGAGGGTTGATCAGCTCGTCACAAGGCCTCTACCCAAACAAAGGACAACACAAACACAGAATAAACACGTACCATACATCCATGCCTTGTGTGGGATTCGAACCCACGATCCCGACTTCCGAGCGAATGAAGACAGTACATGTCTTAGACCGCTTGGCTACCGTGACCGGCTCTATGTTAAGAATTCTTAATGAAAATCATGAATGTCTTATTTTAAAAGCCGAATTATTAATGAGCTGAATATGAAATACTGCAAGATCATTTAGTGAGTAATGTGAAGCTCGAGACCAGGCGTCGTCTTCTATCTGCAGTTGTAGGCCTGTCAACGAACCTTTCACCGCGAAACTATTTATGTCACCTCCCAGTACAAAATATAACTTAATAGAAACCTTAAGTCGCCATGCAGAGTTAAGGATGTTCTGAAGACGCTATCGATTTTTATTCGTTTGAAATGTTTTCAATCCCTTAAAATGCGTCATCAGATACGGTTGTTATGTGCTGTTTTTGTTCTTACAGCTTCTAGTGTTTCGAATCATATTTTATGTTGATAGATGATAACGTACGAGTGTAGGTCGCATATAACAGGAAATGACGAAGGAATTCTGGATGATTCTTAATCCCTCCACCCCCCTTTGCGCCCTACTCCTCTTCGTTCCACATGTAGAGAATATGGTACTTATCATAAAGCAGTTTTGAAAATAATCCAAATTAATCTTACGACATATAATCTGCCCTTCAAGTTTGTGAATTCAGAAAATAAAATAGATTGGCCAATAACATTTAACTGGCGCCATGATACGGAGCCTTTCTTATGAAGTTGATATTTGCTGATCTGGTCAAGAAATTCCTCAGCTTACATGGAATTCGGAAGTCCAGTACCATGCCCTCAAGAACTTTCCACTGACTCTTGTCCTGGGCCAGTAAAATCCAATCACTCTCATTATTATTTTCCCTACACTGACACTAATTTTCACGTCGTGTCTTCTCAGGGACTGTATTCCCTCGAAGTGTTCTGACTAAAATTTTCTGTCATGCATTCCTACTCCTCTGGAGCATAGGGCATCCGTGAAACTCTTCGTTTCACTTCAGTTTCTTTATTAGACAGTCGGCACTACTCCCTACGCGGGGATCAGCCCGTCGCAAGACCGCTGCCTTCACAGGACAACACAAACACAGAATAAACGTAGACCAACATCCATGCCTGGAGTGGGATTCGAACCCACGATCCTAGTGTTCGAGCGGGCGAAGACGGTTCATGCCTTAAACCGCGCGGCCACTGTGATCGGCGAAATTTAGTATGTTTTCTTATCTCCAAGGTTGCTAGATGTCCCGCCAACATCATCCTCTGTTTAATCAGCGTAATAAGATTTAATGAAGAATACAAATTGCGATGCTCCTCATTATCTGAATGTCCCATCCTGTTTATTCTGAATGCTCTCCCTGTCTTCTCAAACACAGTTCACTAGTCAAGTTGTCGGTAGCGGAGCATATTGCCGTTCTTGATCAAATTCAAATTGTCAGTTATCAGGCCAGGTTCCTCGACATTGGGACCCTTAGATATGGAGATATGTTCCGTCCTCATTTAAGTTTCCCAGTTTACGGTATATAGGTTTTTGTAGCAGCAAGAGAAAAAGTCGTTCTGTAGTAAAATCATAACGCTGCTCTTAAAATGGATTAACTATTATTGTGTCTTCTCATTCGAGAGACCGGGGATCGAGCCCCATAAATGAAACATTTTGCTTACTGTATCATAACATAGAGAAATTACTTCTTCCTGGCATTTCAGAGTACTTCTGTGGTCTAGTGGTCCAGAGTGATCCAGAGGTCCGGGTTCGGTTCACGACGCTATCAGATTTTCTGAGAAATAATGGGTCTGGAACAGGGTCAGCTCAGCCTCGTGAGGATAATTGAGGAGCTATTTCAAGGAAATCGCAGCTCCGGTCTAGAAAACCGAGATTAACGTCCGCGGTGATCCATTGCGCTGACCACGCGACACCTCTATGCGCTAAAGTTGGCACTAACTTCGCCGACAAGCGGCGGTTGCTCGTTCGGTATTGTTCGCTTGCGAACTAAAACCACCGAGTTTGTTCTTCTTTAATGTTTTACGTGCATATATGCAATATACGAGGTCCAACGACAAGGGTGCAGATGAATGGAAATGTTCACGCACGCGCTGTATACGTCACGTTCAGATTATCGGGATATTGGTGGAAGTTACACACGTTAATTTGATGGTACCTGAAGGACAATACGAGACGTAGGCCTTAAACATATTGTGTCATCTCCTAGCAACAGGAGTGTTTGAGTCTTCTGAGTAAATTTCGTTGACATGCATTTTCCAAGAAACAAGATATAACTGGAAAATGGTCCCTGTTAGTGAGATTGTCCCCCATATTTATAAAACAGTTGGTGTCTTACAGACGCGACATGAATCTCACGTTATTTATTTTATACCCGTGGTTATTAATAGAATTCAGTGGGAAAGGTTCACAGACTTTGATGTGCAGGGTAGGAATAAAATGGTTAACCACAAATGACCACCCAGCATATCTGATCTATGCTTACTGTTGGATGATGTTGCAGAATTACATCAGTTGACGCATTAGTGTTCACAAGATCTTGACTGATTTATCTTGTTAGTGTAACCTCGTTACTTTTGTGCTCCCGTGGCACTACGGACCAAGTTTTGACTGTCATTAACAAGCTATCTGTAATGAACACCTTGGGCTGCAGTTTCTGAATTATGGCAAATTAGGGCATACCTATTATCATAATCATTTTTCTGCAGGATGTAGTTTATGTTTAATGAAACTAGCTTCTTGTGGCGTAGTCTTTCCTGATAAGCTAAACAAGAAAGTCCCTGTCTTCTAAGGCATCCACAGGGTTACTTCTGTTTTCACAGAAATCGTCAAATGGTACTTAACCCGACACATTTTCAGTGCAGGCCTCATCTTCACATTCTGTTTACTTTCGCTTCAATGAAATACCCAGTCTGCACCTACGTCTGTCATGTGATGTCTTCTCTTTAGATAAACCTGTACCTATTCAACTGATCACAGTGGCCGCGCGATCTAAGGCGTAAGTTTCTCAGCCTGCTTGAACGCTGGGCTCGTGGGTTCGAATCCAACTCAAGGCATGGATGTTTGCCTGCATAGGTAGCGTCATTGCGACGTGCTGATCCCCCGTCCAGAGAGTCCTACCGACTGTCTAAAATTCAGAAACTGAAGTGAAACAAACGTTTCACAGATGCCCTATACTCCAAGTGTGAGCAACAGGAATAGATAGATAATTTGTGCGTGATAATAACTTATCTCTACCGTATATTAGGTTCGTCGACTGTGTATGTGGTTTATGCAACTAAGCGGTTCAGTTGACCTTCATTTTCTGTTTGATTTACAGACTTTTACCTACAATAAATGAATGTCCAGATGATTGAGGAATGCAGAACCATGCTTTACATTTTCCCCCTTGGCACTACAGCCCCAATGGGCCTAGGTCTACCTCCATGAACTTCGCCGTTCAACGTTTTACATTGCTGAGTAATTTTAGAGCGTGTCTTTTACTAACATAATTTCAGTAAGTCTGGGCTCAATAACTTCCATAGGACTCAAATAGACAAATGCCAGAACACTGTGATGCCCACTTACCCTTACAATCAGGCCTCTGATGTAGTTTCTTTGCTTTATTCTTGCAACTGAACTTATTAAAACGCAGGGAGTTAATTACTGAACGACATCAATTAACGGATATTAACGGATCTATGGAAACTACTTGCTGTAACGCTGCTGAGCTGTGTTCTAGATTTCATCCTTGGCCAGCTGAACGTTTGGTATCAGTTAATTTCATTGTCAGTATAATTAAAAGATAGTGGTCTTCAGCTTTTCCTCATATATGGACCGATAGAGCGATGGTGGGTTTTCGGAACACTGCACCCTGTCTCACAGTGTAGGCCTGTAAGAAATGTCATGACCATGCTCCAACTTGAAGACACAGGCAGTACATTTCTCCGAAACATCGGTATACTGTCAGTCTGCACTGCGTCACATTAAGGAGGACAGTGAAAGGCCACGCCATAGCTCAAGAGGTTAGTCGCTGGCTTCCCACCGGGGCGGCTCGGGTTCGATCCCGGGTCTGGTCAAGTGGGATTTGTGGTGGACAAAGTGGCGCTGGGGCGGGTTTTCTCCGAGTACTTCTGTTTCCCCTGCCAGTCTTCATTCCACTAAATTCTCTATCATCATAATCACCCGGGGCAGGTATAATAGGCTAATCAGTGGCCGCTGTGCCGAGTGGACCCAGCTGGACTCCACCCCCCACTAGCAAATTAAAAAAAAAAGGACAGTGACCTTGCTGTAGGCCCGCGCCATAGCTCCGGCGGTTCGTCGCTGGCTTCCCATCGCGGCGGTCTGGGTTCGAGCCCGGGTCAGGTCATGTGGGATTTGTAGTGGACAAAGTGACACTGGGGCAAGATTCATCCGAGTGCTTCGGTTTCCCCTGCCAGTTGCTCCACAGTCACCATCATCTATTGTCTTTGGCTGGTGCAATAGGCCAATAGTCCCAGTACCAAGTGGACTCAGCCTCACCCCACTAAAAGTAATATAAACAATAAAACTTCTTGTAGGCCTATATAATCGCTAATTTTAGATCTATATAAAATAAACCGCAGACCAGCAGCGGTCCGCGTCCTACCGGTTTAGAAGCACTGATTTAAGACATGCCTTACCATCTTTTTAAAAGCGTATTTCTTATACGCAGTTGTTGCTTGCTGGTTGGTATATCGGTGCCCGTGATCCCCGTTCATGCCTTCAGTGTCATGTATATTTCCGGTCCGTTTAGCTGAGTGAATAATTGCACCGTCAGCCATTGCCTGAGTCAGACTAACGTCTTTAATTTAAAGAGCGGGCAATGACTTAACTCCCTCAAGTTACTTCAAACTCCGAAAGCTATCCTCTCCCCCGCCCCCCTCCTCACACATCGACCATATCTCTCACCATCTAATGTAAACTGAAACAATTAATATCAAAATTGCTAGCACGGTTATGTTGGCACAATCCGTTAGTCCCATGCCGCTCAGCTGTCTTGCCAGCACGGGATCGTAAGATTAAAACAAAGTGAACAACCATTTTGGGCTGTCATTGCTTTTATTTACAAGTTTTGTATTCAAATCCATGAACGTCACTAACCAGTCCATTTCAGAAATATATCCAAGAGGATTCTTGGCAGTTGATCACAATCCATGCTGTAGGATGTTCAGTTTTTGTTTGTTTGTTTGTTTACGACACTGTTCCGTGTAGTATCGACTAAGAACTTACAGAATGACTACCAAAGATGACCTGAGGAATGGAAAAAAGAAGTGGTTATAGCTTGCTTCGGGTTATACTGTCACGTATCTGAGTTTGCGTGACGAATAATAATGGGTTCTGGATGTGATGATTTGATTTATTGGCACTTCTTTACAATTACAATCACAACAGCTCACAATCAATGGCTCTCTGCGACTCGCTCCATTCCTTACTGGACTACGAGTGTCTTCTCTTCTACTGTGACGAATGACAAACGAAAAATCTCTCCCGAATGAATTATCTGACTGTTGTATAATTTCGAGAGAACCGAATATAGATCACCGCCTTCAAGGGTTCCATTACTGTTCCTGATGAATGCGTTGTCTCGGAAACGTGCATGAACCGTTGCCTAGCGAATGGATAATTCCATGTCTGGCTCCTCTATTCCGGATTTTAGTTCTGTGTTTACCAAGCCGTTTCTTAGCAAATTCCGTCACAATATTACTAAAAGCATCTATATGAATAGAGGGTGGAAACCCATAAAATCAAGCCAGAATAATGGATATGATAGCCAAATATCGAACCCAGGACCCCTCCAAATAGAAAATAAAAAACTTAGTCGACACGTTAGGTTTCATTATATCAGTCTGAATCGGTGAACGGAATAGACTCGAAGTGTGTAACACTTGTAATGGGTTTCTGTGCTGTTAGCGCGTATGCTGTTTGATGTGCTGGACATCCCCAGTTACACTGGATCCGTAGCGACTTTTCCTGTCCTGGCGTGCATGTGCTTCCCCATTACACTGTATGCTGCCTGACCTTGAAGCAGAGGACACCCGAAACAAATGCAGTCACCGAATTGGCCTTGGCGTGAACCAGTATGCAACGTGAAACAAAACGTTACGCAAACAGTGCCCCAGAGCCGCGGTACGACATGTTTGTTGTTGAGCCCGGTCAGGTCATCCCCTCTGACAGACGGCGTCACCTTCCCTGTACGCCTTATTGGCCACAGTGGTTCGCACTCTGTGGCACGCGAGCTCCGAAATATATGTCTCTTGTTTTGCCTCATAATGCATTAATGCCAGATATTGTAATGAGAAATTCAGAGATGATGATCTGGACAGGATGTACTAAATGTTGCGCTTGAGAATACGTACAGCGTTTCAGTGGGAAACCCCGAAGGAAAGAGACAGTTTTAAAGACCTAAATATAGACAGGAGCATAAAGTGAGAATTGATAAAAAGAAAGTAGTTTCTGAGGTTGTAGATTGGATTCATTTGCCTCAGGATAGGAGAACTTCTAGACCGGCTAAGCGAGTGTCAGCTTCGCAACAAAGTCCTTGCCGAGTAGAGTAAGTGTTCCTTGATGAGTGCAGTTATCTTTAAAGTGTGAAAGATGTGCCTACAGTAGTTCTCTGTTTTATGTTGTACAAGTTAATTTCAGCTTAATGGTTTTACTTATGAGAAGGAAGTACAGTATTTCGGTTTGATTAGTTTATTATTAAAAAATTAAAATGCCAATTTTTAAATATCATAACCAGTAGGCCTGCAGTGTAGAGATCTTCTGTGCGGGTAGCAGTTTCTCGCCGTGTCTTGTTTAATGTGGTTACAGAAATAATGGTGCTTAGACTCCACCTTCTAAAGACTAACTGCCTCTGTCAAAAATCGACTTCTTCAGTTTCTGCGGATTTGGAGCTCTCGCCTGTTACTATTTGGAATTCACTTCCTAAAACTATAAATCTTACAGACATTTGGTAGGACTCCTAGGACGGGGGATCGGCCCATCGCAAGGTGTCAACATAGACAGGATAACACTTAACACAGAATTAATCAGTTCCGGTAGTGCCATTAGAACCCAAGATCTTATTGTTCGAGTGATCGAAAACGCCGGCCGTTACGATTTGGGCTGACCATGCCATAGCTCAGGCGCTTAGTCGTTCGCTTCCCACCGCGGCGGCCCGGGTTCGAGCCCGCGTCATGTCATGTAGGATTTGTGGTGGACATAGTTGCACTGGAGCTGGTTTTTTCCGAGTACTTCAGTTTCCCCTGCCAATCTTCATTCCACCAATTGATCCACAGTCACCATCATCTGTCATCTGAGGCTGGCGCAGTAGGCCAGTAGTGGCCGCAGTACCAAGAGGACTCAGTCTCACCCCACTAAGAATAATAATAATAATAATAAATAAGAACTACAATTTGGGCTCGCCATTCGTTTTTCCACTCTGTGTCTACTTACATGTCGTAGAAGCTGCCCTGTTGCATATTTGATTCTCAGCGTTAATAAAGTCAAACCAATACGCATGAGACAAAGGCCTACGTTTAAAGTATTTTTCTCACTTCTCTACAAGCACATTTCATTGCATTTCACTTCGGAGTGAGGCGCCAATGTTTTGAAATATATGGCTAGATTCATGACATCGATTCGCAGGAATCACTGCCGAAGCAGTTCATATGTGGTCATACATATATTCTGTGGAATCCATATGAAAGGGGAAAAAACTTCATTGCCGGATATAGATTCATTTGGGAGTCGGACTGAGGAAATTGTAACTGAGAGCGATAGCTTTCACATATATTTCCTTGAAGTTCGGGTTCCAGGCGCGAAGGCTGAAGTGATAGTTCTTGTTGACTGATCTTCACATGGTGCGCTATCATTGCAAAATGTGTCCCTTTTATTTAAAACAAAACAAACACTTTATAATTTATTCTAATACTGAAACTTTAAATATATGAACATGAACCTTCAATAAGCCCTCAGTTGTACACTGTAAGCGTACTTTCCGGTACGCAGTCCAGCCCAGTCAAGTCCAGTAAATTGCTGGTGGCCTTCGCCAGCACAGTCGTTCTTGATTTCGGGCACCTTCAGGACCCATGATCATATTTGTGTTCATTCCAGACTTTTGTGTGTTTTGAAATAGGGCCTCCTTTTTGACAAGGGGAGGGATCTGACTACTGTTGGTCACTCCCATCTATTGGGGAGTGACTGCTCTCACTCATTCACTCACTGTCTCAGCAGTCGTGTAGATTGTCTTTCTGTATGTTTATACTCTATCCACTTGTCGCATTCGGAATTCAAGTCCTTCATAATACATTTTATTCCGTGGTACAACACTAAATTCCAGCCAAATGAAGTAAAACAGATTGTATCATAATCAAGCAGTTATAAATTATGCATGACAGCGCGTGAAATAAATCGGTTCATATACTCACCTCTTTGCAGTTGCTGAGGGATGCATTGAGCGTCCCCCAAAATTCCGCGTCCTCTTTCACGCCAGTCGGTCAGCCATATCAGCGGACGCCGCATAAACCAGAAAACTCGAGAAATGGTTAGTCAAACTGAGCTCGAACGTCTTAGTCGCTGAGTGCAAACGAAGAGATTGCATAACCGGTGGGATCGTCATTTTTCTGTTTGTGGTAAATTGCGTAATACGCCTATTACAAAGGGGCACGCGGTAGCGTAGTTGATTGAGGCACTATGCTACAAGCCGGAAGGTCGCGGGTTCGATTTCCGATGAGGTCATTGGATTTGTTTCAATTGACCTAATCCTTCCAGCCGCACCATGGCCCTGGGGTCGACTCAGCCTCTAACAGAAATGAGTACCAGGAATATTTTTTTTTGGGGGGGGGGTAAAGGGCGGCCGTCGCGTAGGACTCACATCTTTACCGCCGTCTATGAGCCGATTGTCTAGAAGATGTGGGAACCTCAACATCTCACAACCCTGTGGGCCTCCACGGCCTCTTACAGGGATAGCTTTACTTTACGCCTATTACAACGCCACCTGCATTTCACGAACCGGCAGTTGCCTAAGGACGATTGTTTGAGAAACACTTTGTGTATAAGCCCATAAAATGAGGAGTATACAAATTATGTAAATCTTGTTGCACTGACAAATGAATGGCTAGTTCATACTTTATTTGTAAATATATTATAGCTGACTTCCATTTCCAAGAAGAATTGCCACAGTCATTGTTAGCCCAAATACTGCAATCAGAGATGCATTTGTAATCAGCACAGCCTTGAGTAATAATATTATAGAAATCTGTGACCGTAGAAACACAGGATGTCAAGATCGGCTGAACTGTCTTGTCTATATCTCTAGTAAGGAGGCTGTTCTCAAGGTTCTCGTGACGTGTTGCGCAATATGAACTGGATTGGTTTCTTTTCCACCGCTTCTCTGTTCAGTTTCGATTGTAAGTAGGCCTAATTACATTCTTCAGTTACGTGCTACGGAATTCGATCTGTATCCCAGCGGTGCTCTGGTACTATACCAGGGTCCCAGCGGGTCAGGCCCGTGACACATCAGACTTCGCGAGTAGAATCAGTTCTCCATTTGCACACATTATGCCTTCTGGTGTGTTATAATTAAGAATCATTTATAAAAGAGTTACTGCCTTGGATTTCTCGGTCGCTGGGATCGTAGCTTCGAATCCCACTAGAGGAATGAGTGTATGTTTTTATTCTGGGTTTGTGTCT